>NW_027523971.1:0-38207 GCF_052094955.1 Ictidomys tridecemlineatus
CTCAGCAAACACTTTTTCACCCAATCTTGATGATACTTTCAGGTAATGATCAGTACACCAAGCCCACTTGGCTCGCCAAATTTCGTTCTTCTAGGTTAAACCGTTCCTAGGCAGTAACCGGTTTCATTTTGAGGTTTCACTCTGTTTTCTCCTTTAGGGATACATGTATTTGGAACTCTAAATCAAACACGGTTTGTGCTAGCTCTTTGAAACTTGACACAGTAAAGCAGTTTCAAGTTCTATCTCTATGGTTTGTTTGCTGTTGATGTAGCCCTAAGCAGAGACTGGCGAGAATCACTTTCATGGAAAGGGCCTGCCAAGCTTTTAAAAAACTACGTGTTGCCTGAAATCTCAGCAAACACTTTTTCACCCAATCTTGATGATACTTTCAGGTAATGATCAGTACACCAAGCCCACTTGGCTCGCCAAATTTCGTTCTTCTAGGTTAAACCGTTCGTTGGCAGTAACCGGTTTCATTTTGAGGTTTCACTCTGTTTTCTCCTATAGGGATACATGTATTTGGAACTCTAAATCAAACACGGTTTGTGCTAGCTCTTTGAAACTTGACACAGTAAAGCAGTTTCAAGTTCTGCCTCTATGGTTTGTTTGCTGTTGATGTAGCCCTAAGCAGAGACTGGCGAGAATCACTTTCATGGAAAGGGCCTGCCCAAGCTTCCAAAAAACTACGAGTTGCCTGAAATCTCAGCAAACACTTTTTCACCCAATCTTGATGATACTTTCAGGTAATGATCAGTACACCAAGCCCACTTGGCTCGCCAAATTTCATTCTTCTAGGTTAACCGTTCGTTGGCAGTAACCGGTTTCATTTTGAGGTTTCACTCATGTTTTCTCCTATAGGGGATACATGTATTTGGAACTCTAAATCAAACACGGTTTGTGCTAGCTCTTTGAAACTTGACACAATAAAGCAGTTTCAAGTTCTATCTCTATGGTTTGTTTTCTGTTGATGTAGCCCTAAGCAGAGACTGGCGAGAATCACTTTCATGGAAAGGGCCTGCCAAGCTTCCAAAAAACTACGTGTTGCCTGAAATCTCAGCAAACACTTTTTCACCCAATCTTGATGATACTTGCAGGTAATGATCAGTACACCAAGCCCACTTGGCTCGCCAAATTTCGTTCTTCTAGGTTAAACCGTTCGTTGGCAGTAACCGGTTTCATTTTGAGGTTTCACTCTGTTTTCTCCTATAGGGATACATGTATTTGGAACTCTAAATCAAACACGGTTTGTGCTAGCTCTTTGAAACTTGACACAATAAAGCAGTTTCAAGTTCTATCTCTATGGTTTGTTTGCTGTTGATGTAGCCCTAAGCAGAGACTGGCGAGAATCACTTTCATGGAAAGGGCCTGCCAAGCTTCCAAAAAACTACGAGTTGCCTGAAATCTCAGCAAACACTTTTTCACCCAATCTTGATGATACTTGCAGGTAATGATCAGTACACCAAGCCCACTTGGCCCGCCAAATTTCGTTCTTCTAGGTTAAACCGTTCCTTGGCAGTAACCGGTTTCATTTTGAGGTTTCACTCTGTTTTCTCCTATAGGGATTCATGTATTTGGAACTCTAAATCAAACACGGTTTGTGCTAGCTCTTTGAAACTTGACACAATAAAGCAGTTTCAAGTTCTGCCTCTATGGTTTGTTTGCTGTTGATGTACCCCTAAGCAGAGACTGGCGAGAATCACTTTCATGGAAAGGGCCTGCCAAGCTTCCAAAAAACTACGAGTTGCCTGAAATCTCAGCAAACACTTTTTCACCCAATCTTGATGATACTTTCAGGTAATGATCAGTACACCAAGCCCACTTGGCTCGCCAAATTTCGTTCTTCTAGGTTAAAACGTTCCTTGGCAGTAACCGGTTTCATTTTGAGGTTTCACTCTGTTTTCTCCTATAGGGATTCATGTATTTGGAACTCTAAAATCAAACACGGTTTGTGCTAGCTCTTTTGAAACCTGACACAATAAAGCAGTTTCAAGTTCTATCTCTATGGTTTGTTTGCTGTTGATGTAGCCCTAAGCAGAGACTGGCGAGAATCACTTTCATGGAAAGGGCCTGCCAAGCTTCCAAAAAACTACGAGTTGCCTGAAATCTCAGCAAACACTTTTTCACCCAATCTTGATGATACTTGCAGGTAATGATCAGTACTCCAAGCCACTTGGCTCGCCAAATTTCGTTCTTCTAGGTTAAACCGTTCGTTGGCAGTAACCGGTTTCATTTTGAGGTTTCACTCTGTTTTCTCCTATAGGGATACATGTATTTGGAACTCTAAATCAAACACGGTTTGTGCTAGCTCTTTGAAACTTGACACAGTAAAGCAGTTTCAAGTTCTATCTCTATGGTTTGTTTGCTGTTGATGTAGCCCTAAGCAGAGACTGGCGAGAATCACTTTCATGGAAAGGGCCTGCCAAGCTTCCAAAAAACTACGAGTTGCCTGAAATCTCAGCAAACACTTTTTCACCCAATCTTGATGATACTTTCAGGTAATGATCAGTACACCAAGCCCACTTGGCTCGCCAAATTTCGTTCTTCTAGGTTAAACCGTTCGTTGGCAGTAACCGGTTTCATTTTGAGGTTTCACTCTGTTTTCTCCTATAGGGATACATGTATTTGGAACTCTAAATCAAACACGGTTTGTGCTAGCTCTTTGAAACTTGACACAATAAAGCAGTTTCAAGTTCTATCTCTATGGTTTGTTTGCTGTTGATGTAGCCCTAAGCAGAGACTGGCGAGAATCACTTTCATGAAAGGGCCTGCCAAGCTTCCAAAAAACTACGAGTTCCCTGCAATCTCAGCAAACACTTTTTCACCCAATCTTGATGATACTTTCAGGTAATGATCAGTACACCAAGCCCATTTGGCTCGCCAAATTTCGTTCTTCTAGGTTAAACCGTTCCTAGGCAGTAACCGGTTTCATTTTGAGGTTTCACTCTTTTTTCTCCTATAGGGATACATGTATTTGGAACTCTAAATCAAACACGGTTTGTGCTAGCTCTTTTGAAACTTGACACAATAAAGCAGTTTCAAGTTCTATCTCTATGGTTTGTTTGCTGTTGATGTAGCCCTAAGCAGAGACTGGCGAGAATCACTTTCATGGAAAGGGCCTGCCAAGCTTCCAAAAAACTACGAGTTGCCTGAAATCTCAGCAAACACTTTTTCACCCCAATCTTGATGATACTTTCAGGTAATGATCAGTACACCAAGCCCACTTGGCTCGCCAAATTTCGTTCTTCTAGGTTAAACCGTTCCTTGGCAGTAACCGGTTTCATTTTGAGGTTTCACTCTGTTTTCTCCTATAGGGATACATGTATTTGGAACTCTAAATCAAACACGGTTTGTGCTAGCTCTTTGAAACTTGACACAATAAAGCAGTTTCAAGTTCTATCTCTATGGTTTGTTTGCTGTTGATGTAGCCCTAAGCAGAGACTGGCGAGAATCACTTTCATGGAAAGGGCCTGCCAAGCTTCCACAAAACTACGAGTTGCCTGAAATCTCAGCAAACACTTTTTCACCCAATCTTGATGATACTTTCAGGTAATGATCAGTACACCAAGCCCACTTGGCCCGCCAAATTTCGTTCTTCTAGGTTAAACCGTTCGTTGGCAGTAACCGGTTTCATTTTGAGGTTTCACTCTGTTTTCTCCTATAGGGATACATGTATTTAGAACTCTAAATCAAACACGGTTTTTGCTAGCTCTTTGAAACTTGACACAATAAAGCAGTTTCAAGTTCTATCTCTATGGTTTGTTTGCTGTTGATGTAGCCCTAAGCAGAGACTGGCGAGAATCACTTTCATGGAAAGGGCCTGCCAAGCTTCCAAAAAACTACGAGTTGCCTGAAATCTCAGCAAACACTTTTTCACCCAATCTTGATGATACTTTCAGGTAATGATCAGTACACCAAGCCCACTTGGCTCGCCAAATTTCGTTCTTCTAGGTTAAACCGTTCGTTGGCAGTAACCGGTTTTCATTTTGAGGTTTCACTCTGTTTTCTCCTATAGGGATACATGTATTTGGAACTCTAAATCAAACACGGTTTTTGCTAGCTCTTTGAAACTTGACACAATAAAGCAGTTTCAAGTTCTATCTCTATGGTTTGTTTGCTGTTGATGTAGCCCTAAGCAGAGACTGGCGAGAATCACTTTCATGGAAAGGGCCTGCCAAGCTTCCACAAAACTACGAGTTGCCTGAAATCTCAGCAAACACTTTTTCACCCAATCTTGATGATACTTTCAGGTAATGATCAGTACACCAAGCCCACTTGGCTCGCCAAATTTCGTTCTTCTAGGTTAAACCGTTCCTTGGCAGTAACCGGTTTCATTTTGAGGTTTCACTCTGTTTTCTCCTATAGGGATACAATGTATTTGGAACTCTAAATCAAACACGGTTTGTGCTAGCTCTTTGAAACTTGACACAGTAAAGCAGTTTCAAGTTCTATCTCTATGGTTTGTTTGCTGTTGATGTAGCCCTAAGCAGAGACTGGCGAGAATCACTTTCATGGAAAGGGCCTGCCAAGCTTCCAAAAAACTACGTGTTGCCTGAAATCTCAGCAAACACTTTTTCACCCAATCTTGATGATACTTTCAGGTAATGATCAGTACACCAAGCCCACTTGGCTCGCCAAATTTCGTTCTTCTAGGTTAAACCGTTCCTAGGCAGTAACCGGTTTCATTTTGAGGTTTCACTCTGTTTTCTCCTATAGGGATACATGTATTTGGAACTCTAAATCAAACACGGTTTGTGCTAGCTCTTTGAAACTTGACACAATAAAGCAGTTTCAAGTTCTATCTCTATGGTTTGTTTGCTGTTGATGTAGCCCTAAGCAGAGACTGGCGAGAATCACTTTCATGGAAAGGGCCTGCCAAGCTTCCACAAAACTACGAGTTGCCTGAAATCTCAGCAAACACTTTTTCACCCAATCTTGATGATACTTGCAGGTAATGATCAGTACACCAAGCCCACTTGGCTCGCCAAATTTCGTTCTTCTAGGTTAAACCGTTCCTAGGCAGTAACCGGTTTCATTTTGAGGTTTCACTCTGTTTTCTCCTATAGGGATACATGTATTTGGAACTCTAAATCAAACACGGTTTGTGCTAGCTCTTTGAAACTTGACACAATAAAGCAGTTTCAAGTTCTATCTCTATGGTTTGTTTGCTGTTGATGTAGCCCTAAGCAGAGACTGGCGAGAATCACTTTCATGGAAAGGGCCTGCCAAGCTTCCAAAAAACTACGAGTTGCCTGAAATCTCAGCAAACACTTTTTCACCCAATCTTGATGATACTTTCAGGTAATGATCAGTACACCAAGCCCATTTGGCTCGCCAAATTTCGTTCTTCTAGGTTAAACCGTTCGTTGGCAGTAACCGGTTTCATTTTGAGGTTTCACTCTGTTTTCTCCTATAGGGATACATGTATTTGGGAACTCTAAATCAAACACGGTTTGTGCTAGCTCTTTGAAACTTGACACAATAAAGCAGTTTCAAGTTCTATCTCTATGGTTTGTTTGCTGTTGATGTAGCCCTAAGCAGAGACTGGCGAGAATCACTTTCATGGAAAGGGCCTGCCAAGCTTCCACAAAACTACGAGTTGCCTGAAATCTCAGCAAACACTTTTTCACCCAATCTTGATGATACTTGCAGGTAATGATCAGTACACCAAGCCCACTTGGCTCGCCAAATTTCGTTCTTCTAGGTTAAACCGTTCGTTGGCAGTAACCGGTTTCATTTTGAGGTTCACTCTGTTTTCTCCTATAGGGATACATGTATTTGGAACTCTAAATCAAACATGGTTTGTGCTAGCTCTTTGAAACTTGACACAGTAAAGCAGTTTCAAGTTCTATCTCTATGGTTTGTTTGCTGTTGATGTAGCCCTAAGCAGAGACTGGCGAGAATCACTTTCATGGAAAGGGCCTGCCAAGCTTCCAAAAAACTACGAGTTGCCTGAAATCTCAGCAAACACTTTTTCACCCAATCTTGATGATACTTTCAGGTAATGATCAGTACACCAAGCCCACTTGGCTCGCCAAATTTCGTTCTTCTAGGTTAAACCGTTCGTTGGCAGTAACCGGTTTCATTTTGAGGTTTCACTCTGTTTTCTCCTATAGGGATACATGTATTTGGAACTCTAAATCAAACACGGTTTGTGCTAGCTCTTTGAAACTTGACACAATAAAGCAGTTTCAAGTTCTATCTCTATGGTTTGTTTGCTGTTGATGTAGCCCTAAGCAGAGACTGGCGAGAATCACTTTCATGGAAAGGGCCTGCCAAGCTTCCAAAAACTACGAGTTGCCTGCAATCTCAGCAAACACTTTTTCACCCAATCTTGATGATACTTTCAGGTAGTGATCAGTACACCAAGCCCATTTGGCTCGCCAAATTTTGTTCTTCTAGGTTAAACCGTTCCTAGGCAGTAACCGGTTTCATTTTGAGGTTTCACTCTGTTTTCTCCTATAGGGATACATGTATTTGGAACTCTAAATCAAACACGGTTTTTGCTAGCTCTTTGAAACTTGACACAATAAAGCAGTTTCAAGTTCTATCTCTATGGTTTGTTTGCTGTTGATGTAGCCCTAAGCAGAGACTGGCGAGAATCACTTTCATGGAAAGGGCCTGCCAAGCTTCCACAAAACTACGAGTTGCCTGAAATCTCAGCAAACACTTTTTCACCCAATCTTGATGATACTTTCAGGTAATGATCAGTACACCAAGCCCACTTGGCTCGCCAAATTTCTTTCTTCTAGGTTAAACCGTTCCTAGGCAGTAACCGGTTTCATTTTGAGGTTTCACTCTGTTTTCTCCTATAGGGATACATGTATTTGGAACTCTAAATCAAACACGGTTTGTGCTAGCTCTTTGAAACTTGACACAATAAAGCAGTTTCAAGTTCTATCTCTATGGTTTGTTTGCTGTTGATGTAGCCCTAAGGCAGAGACTGGCGAGAATCACTTTCATGGAAAGGGCCTGCCAAGCTTCCAAAAAACTACGAGTTGCCTGAAATCTCAGCAAACACTTTTTCACCCAATCTGGATGATACTTTCAGGTAATGATCAGTACACCAAGCCCACTTGGCTCGCCAAATTTCGTTCTTCTAGGTTAAACCGTTCGTTGGCAGTAACCGGTTTCATTTTGAGGTTCACTCTGTTTTCTCTATAGGGATACATGTATTTGGAACTCTAAATCAAACACGGTTTTGCTAGCTCTTTGAAACTTGACACAGTAAAGCAGTTTCAAGTTCTATCTCTATGGTTTGTTTGCTGTTGATGTAGCCCTAAGCAGAGACTGGCGAGAATCACTTTCATGGAAAGGGCCTGCCAAGCTTCCAGAAAACTACGTGTTGCCTGAAATCTCAGCAAACACTTTTTCACCCAATCTTGATGATACTTTCAGGTAATGATCAGTACACCAAGCCCACTTGGCTCGCCAAATTTCTTTCTTCTAGGTTAAACCGTTCCTAGGCAGTAACCGGTTTCATTTTGAGGTTTCACTCTGTTTTCTCCTATAGGGATACATGTATTTGGAACTCTAAATCAAACACGGTTTGTGCTAGCTCTTTGAAACTTGACACAGTAAAGCAGTTTCAAGTTCTATCTCTATGGTTTGTTTGCTGTTGATGTAGCCCTAAGCAGAGACTGGCGAGAATCACTTTCATGGAAAGGGCCTGCCAAGCTTCCAAAAAACTACGAGTTGCCTGAAATCTCAGCAAACACTTTTTCACCCAATCTTGATGATACTTTCAGGTAATGATCAGTACACCAAGCCCACTTGGCTCGCCAAATTTCGTTCTTCTAGGTTAAACCGTTCGTTGGCAGTAACCGGTTTCATTTTGAGGTTTCACTCTGTTTTTTCCTATAGGGATACATGTATTTGGAACTCTAAATCAAACACGGTTTGTGCTAGCTCTTTGAAACTTGACACAATAAAGCAGTTTCAAGTTCTATCTCTATGGTTTGTTTGCTGTTGATGTAGCCCTAAGCAGAGACTGGCGAGAATCACTTTCATGGAAAGGGCCTGCCAAGCTTCCAAAAAACTACGAGTTGCCTGAAATCTCAGCAAACACTTTTTCACCCAATCTTGATGATACTTTCAGGTAATGATCAGTACACCAAGCCCATTTGGCTCGCCAAATTTTGTTCTTCTAGGTTAAACCGTTCCTAGGCAGTAACCGGTTTCATTTTGAGGTTTCACTCTGTTTTCTCCTATAGGGATACATGTATTTGGAACTCTAAATCAAACACAGTTTGTGCTAGCTCTTTGAAACTTGACACAGTAAAGCAGTTTCAAGTTCTATCTCTATGGTTTGTTTGCTGTTGATGTAGCCTAAGCAGAGACTGGCGAGAATCACTTTCATGGAAAGGGCCTGCCAAGCTTCCAAAAAACTACGTGTTGCCTGAAATCTCAGCAAACACTTTTTCACCCAATCTTGATGATACTTTCAGGTAATGATCAGTACACCAAGCCCACTTGGCTCGCCAAATTTCGTTCTTCTAGGTTAAACCGTTCGTTGGCAGTAACCGGTTTCATTTTGAGGTTTCACTCTGTTTTCTCCTATAGGGATACATGTATTTGGAACTCTAAATCAAACACGGTTTGTGCTAGCTCTTTGAAACTTGACACAATAAAGCAGTTTCAAGTTCTATCTCTATGGTTTGTTTGCTGTTGATGTAGCCCTAAGCAGAGACTGGCGAGAATCACTTTCATGGAAAGGGCCTGCCAAGCTTCCACAAAACTACGAGTTGCCTGAAATCTCAGCAAACACTTTTTCACCCAATCTTGATGATACTTGCAGGTAATGATCAGTACACCAAGCCCACTTGGCTCGCCAAATTTCGTTCTTCTAGGTTAAACCGTTCGTTGGCAGTAACCGGTTTCATTTTGAGGTTCACTCTGTTTTCTCCTATAGGGATACATGTATTTGGAACTCTAAATCAAACACGGTTGTGCTAGCTCTTTGAAACTTGACACAGTAAAGCAGTTTCAAGTTCTATCTCTATGGTTTGTTTGCTGTTGATGTAGCCCTAAGCAGAGACTGGCGAGAATCACTTTCATGGAAAGGGCCTGCCAAGGTTCCAAAAAACTACGAGTTGCCTGCAATCTCAGCAAACACTTTTTCACCCAATCTTGATGATACTTTCAGGTAATGATCAGTACACCAAGCCCATTTGGCTCGCCAAATTTCGTTCTTCTAGGTTAAACCGTTCCTAGGCAGTAACCGGTTTCATTTTGAGGTTTCACTCTGTTTTCTCCTATAGGGATACATGTATTTGGAACTCTAAATCAAACACGGTTTGTGCTAGCTCTTTGAAACTTGACACAATAAAAGCAGTTTCAAGTTCTATCTCTATGGTTTGTTTGCTGTTGATGTAGCCCTAAGCAGAGACTGGCGAGAATCACTTTCATGGAAAGGGCCTGCCAAGCTTCCAAAAAACTACGAGTTGCCTGAAATCTCAGCAAACACTTTTTCACCCAATCTTGATGATACTTGCAGGTAATGATCAGTACACCAAGCCCACTTGGTTCGCCAAATTTCGTTCTTCTAGGTTAAACCGTTCCTTGGCAGTAACCGGTTTCATTTTGAGGTTTCACTCTGTTTTCTCCTATAGGGATTCATGTATTTGGAACTCTAAATCAAACACGGTTTGTGCTAGCTCTTTGAAACTTGACACAATAAAGCAGTTTCAAGTTCTATCTCTATGGTTTGTTTGCTGTTGATGTAGCCCTAAGCAGAGACTGGCGAGAATCACTTTCATGGAAAGGGCCTGCCAAGCTTCCACAAAACTACGAGTTGCCTGCAATCTCAGCAAACACTTTTTCACCCAATCTTGATGATACTTTCAGGTAATGATCAGTACACCAAGCCCACTTGGCTCGCCAAATTTCGTTCTTCTAGGTTAAACCGTTCGTTGGCAGTAACCGGTTTCATTTTGAGGTTTCACTCTGTTTTCTCCTATAGGGATACATGTATTTGGAACTCTAAATCAAACACGGTTTGTGCTAGCTCTTTGAAACTTGACACAATAAAGCAGTTTCAAGTTCTATCTCTATGGTTTGTTTGCTGTTGATGTAGCCCTAAGCAGAGACTGGCGAGAATCACTTTCATGGAAAGGGCCTGCCAAGCTTCCAAAAAACTACGAGTTGCCTGAAATCTCAGCAAACACTTTTTCACCCAATCTTGATGATACTTGCAGGTAATGATCAGTACACCAAGCCCACTTGGTTCGCCAAATTTCGTTCTTCTAGGTTAAACCGTTCCTTGGCAGTAACCGGTTTCATTTTGAGGTTTCACTCTGTTTTCTCCTATAGGGATTCATGTATTTGGAACTCTAAATCAAACACGGTTTGTGCTAGCTCTTTGAAACTTGACACAATAAAGCAGTTTCAAGTTCTATCTCTATGGTTTGTTTGCTGTTGATGTAGCCCTAAGCAGAGACTGGCGAGAATCACTTTCATGGAAAGGGCCTGCCAAGCTTCCACAAAACTACGAGTTGCCTGCAATCTCAGCAAACACTTTTTCACCCAATCTTGATGATACTTTCAGGTAATGATCAGTACACCAAGCCCACTTGGCTCGCCAAATTTCGTTCTTCTAGGTTAAACCGTTCGTTGGCAGTAACCGGTTTCATTTTGAGGTTTCACTCTGTTTTCTCCTATAGGGATACATGTATTTGGAACTCTAAATCAAACACGGTTTGTGCTAGCTCTTTGAAACTTGACACAATAAAGCAGTTTCAAGTTCTATCTCTATGGTTTGTTTGCTGTTGATGTAGCCCTAAGCAGAGACTGGCGAGAATCACTTTCATGGAAAGGGCCTGCCAAGCTTCCAAAAAACTACGAGTTGCCTGAAATCTCAGCAAACACTTTTTCACCCAATCTTGATGATACTTTCAGGTAATGATCAGTACACCAAGCCCATTTGGCTCGCCAAATTTCGTTCTTCTAGGTTAAACCGTTCCTAGGCAGTAACCGGTTTCATTTTGAGGTTTCACTCTGTTTTCTCCTATAGGGATACATGTATTTGGAACTCTAAATCAAACACGGTTTGTGCTAGCTCTTTGAAACTTGACACAATAAAGCAGTTTCAAGTTCTATCTCTATGGTTTGTTTGCTGTTGATGTAGCCCTAAGCAGAGACTGGCGAGAATCACTTTCATGGAAAGGGCCTGCCAAGCTTCCAAAAAACTACGAGTTGCCTGAAATCTCAGCAAACACTTTTTCACCCAATCTTGATGATACTTGCAGGTAATGATCAGTACACCAAGCCCACTTGGCTCGCCAAATTTCGTTCTTCTAGGTTAAACCGTTCCTTGGCAGTAACCGGTTTCATTTTGAGGTTTCACTCTGTTTTCTCCTATAGGGATTCATGTATTTGGAACTCTAAATCAAACACGGTTTGTGCTTGCTCTTTGAAACTTGACACAATAAAGCAGTTTCAAGTTCTGCCTCTATGGTTTGTTTGCTGTTGATGTAGCCCTAAGCAGAGACTGGCGAGAATCACTTTCATGGAAAGGGCCTGCCAAGCTTCCAAAAAACTACGAGTTGCCTGAAATCTCAGCAAACACTTTTTCACCCAATCTTGATGATACTTGCAGATAATGATCAGTACACCAAGCCCACTTGGCTCGCCAAATTTCGTTCTTCTAGGTTAAACCGTTCGTTGGCAGTAACCGGTTTCATTTTGAGGTTTCACTCTGTTTTCTCCTATAGGGATACATGTATTTGGAACTCTAAATCAAACACGGTTTGTGCTAGCTCTTTGAAACATGACACATAAAGCAGTTTCAAGTTCTATCTCTATGGTTTGTTTGCTGTTGATGTAGCCCTAAGCAGAGACTGGCGAGAATCACTTTCATGGAAAGGGCCTGCCAAGCTTCCAAAAAACTACGACTTGCCTGAAATCTCAGCAAACACTTTTTCACCCAATCTTGATGATACTTGCAGGTAATGATCAGTACACCAAGCCCACTTGGCTCGCCAAATTTCGTTCTTCTAGGTTAAACCGTTCGTTGGCAGTAACCGGTTTCATTTTGAGGTTTCACTCTGTTTTCTCCTATAGGGATTCATGTATTTGGAACTCTAAATCAAACACGGTTTGTGCTAGCTCTTTGAAACTTGACACAATAAAGCAGTTTCAAGTTCTGCCTCTATGGTTTGTTTGCTGTTGATGTAGCCCTAAGCAGAGACTGGCGAGAATCACTTTCATGGAAAGGGCCTGCCAAGCTTCCAAAAAACTACGAGTTGCCTGAAATCCCAGCAAACACTTTTGCACCCAATCTTGATGATACGTACAGGTAATGATCAGTACACCAAGCCCACTTGGCTCGCCAAATTTCGTTCTTCTAGGTTAAACCGTTCCTAGGCAGTAACCGGTTTCATTTTGAGGTTTCACTCTGTTTTCTCCTATAGGGATACATGTATTTGGAACTCTAAATCAAACACGGTTTGTGCTAGCTCTTTGAAACTTGACACAATAAAGCAGTTTCAAGTTCTGCCTCTATGGTTTGTTTGCTGTTGATGTAGCCCTAAGCAGAGACTGGCGAGAATCACTTTCATGGAAAGGGCCTGCCAAGCTTCCAAAAAACTACGTGTTGCCTGAAATCTCAGCAAACACTTTTTCACCCAATCTTGATGATACTTTCAGGTAATGATCAGTACACCAAGCCCACTTGGCTCGCCAAATTTCGTTCTTCTAGGTTAAACCGTTCGTTGGCAGTAACCGGTTTCATTTTGAGGTTTCACTCTGTTTTCTCCTATAGGGATACATGTATTTGGAACTCTAAATCAAACACGGTTTGTGCTAGCTCTTTGAAACTTGACACAATAAAGCAGTTTCAAGTTCTATCTCTATGGTTTGTTTGCTGTTGATGTAGCCCTAAGCAGAGACTGGCGAGAATCACTTTCATGGAAAGGGCCTGCCAAGCTTCCAAAAAACTACGAGTTTCCTGCAATCTCAGCAAACACTTTTTCACCCAATCTTGATGATACTTTCAGGTAATGATCAGTACACCAAGCCCATTTGGCTCGCCAAATTTCGTTCTTCTAGGTTAAACCGTTCCTAGGCAGTAACCGGTTTCATTTTGAGGTTTCACTCTGTTTTCTCCTATAGGGATACATGTATTTGGAACTCTAAATCAAACACGGTTTGTGCTAGCTCTTTGAAACTTGACACAATAAAGCAGTTTCAAGTTCTATCTCTATGGTTTGTTTGCTGTTGATGTAGCCCTAAGCAGAGACTGGCGAGAATCACTTTCATGGAAAGGGCCTGCCAAGCTTCCAAAAAACTACGAGTTGCCTGAAATCTCAGCAAACACTTTTTCACCCAATCTTGATGATACTTTCAGGTAATGATCAGTACACCAAGCCCACTTGGCTCGCCAAATTTCGTTCTTCTAGGTTAAACCGTTCGTTGGCAGTAACCGGTTTCATTTTGAGGTTTCACTCTGTTTTCTCCTATAGGGATACATGTATTTGGAACTCTAAATCAAACACGGTTTGTGCTAGCTCTTTGAAACTTGACACAATAAAGCAGTTTCAAGTTCTATCTCTATGGTTTGTTTGCTGTTGATGTAGCCCTAAGCAGAGACTGGCGAGAATCACTTTCATGGAAAGGGCCTGCCAAGCTTCCAAAAAACTACGAGTTGCCTGAAATCTCAGCAAACACTTTTTCACCCAATCTTGATGATACTTTCAGGTAATGATCAGTACACCAAGCCCACTTGGCTCGCCAAATTTCGTTCTTCTAGGTTAAACCGTTCGTTAGCAGTAACCGGTTTCATTTTGAGGTTTCACTCTGTTTTCTCCTATAGGGATTCATGTATTTGGAACTCTAAATCAAACACGGTTTGTGCTAGCTCTTTGAAACTTGACACAATAAAGCAGTTTCAAGTTCTGCCTCTATGGTTTGTTTGCTGTTGATGTAGCCCTAAGCAGAGACTGGCGAGAATCACTTTCATGGAAAGGGCCTGCCAAGCTTCCAAAAAACTACGAGTTGCCTGAAATCTCAGCAAACACTTTTTCACCCAATCTTGATGATACTTGCAGGTAATGATCAGTACACCAAGCCCACTTGGCTCGCCAAATTTCGTTCTTCTAGGTTAAACCGTTCCTTGGCAGTAACCGGTTTCATTTTGAGGTTTCACTCTGTTTTCTCCTATAGGGATTCATGTATTTGGAACTCTAAATCAAACACGTTTGTGCTAGCTCTTTGAAACTTGACACAATAAAGCAGTTTCAAGTTCTGCCTCTTTGGTTTGTTTGCTGTTGATGTAGCCCTAAGCAGAGACTGGCGAGAATCACTTTCATGGAAAGGGCCTGCCAAGCTTCCAAAAAACTACGAGTTGCCTGAAATCTCAGCAAACACTTTTTCACCCAATCTTGATGATACTTTCAGGTAATGATCAGTACACCAAGCCCACTTGGCTCGCCAAATTTCGTTCTTCTAGGTTAAACCGTTCCTAGGCAGTAACCGGTTTCATTTTGAGGTTTCACTCTGTTTTCTCCTATAGGGATACATGTATTTGGAACTCTAAATCAAACACGGTTTGTGCTAGCTCTTTAAACTTGACACAATAAAGCAGTTTCAAGTTCTATCTCTATGGTTTGTTTGCTGTTGATGTAGCCCTAAGCAGAGAGTGGCGAGAATCACTTTCATGGAAAGGGCCTGCCAAGCTTCCAAAAAACTACGAGTTGCCTGAAATCTCAGCAAACACTTTTTCACCCAATCTTGATGATACTTTCAGGTAATGATCAGTACACCAAGCCCACTTGGCTCGCCAAATTTCGTTCTTCTAGGTTAAACCGTTCGTTGGCAGTAACCGGTTTCATTTTGAGGTTTCACTCTGTTTTCTCCTATAGGGATACATGTATTTGGAACTCTAAATCAAACACGGTTTGTACTAGCTCTTTGAAACTTGACACAGTAAAGCAGTTTCAAGTTCTATCTCTATGGTTTGTTTGCTGTTGATGTAGCCCTAAGCAGAGACTGGCGAGAATCACTTTCATGGAAAGGGCCTGCCAAGCTTCCAAAAAACTACGAGTTGCCTGAAATCTCAGCAAACACTTTTTCACCCAATCTTGATGATACTTTCAGGTAATGATCAGTACACCAAGCCCACTTGGCTCGCCAAATTTCGTTCTTCTAGGTTAAACCGTTCGTTGGCAGTAACCGGTTTCATTTTGAGGTTTCACTCTGTTTTCTCCTATAGGGATACATGTATTTGGAACTCTAAATCAAACACGGTTTGTGCTAGCTCTTTGAAACTTGACACAATAAAGCAGTTTCAAGTTCTATCTCTATGGTTTGTTTGCTGTTGATGTAGCCCTAAGCAGAGACTGGCGAGAATCACTTTCATGGAAAGGGCCTGCCAAGCTTCCAAAAAACTACGTGTTGCCTGAAATCTCAGCAAACACTTTTTCACCCAATCTTGATGATACTTTCAGGTAATGATCAGTACACCAAGCCCACTTGGCTCGCCAAATTTCGTTCTTCTAGGTTAAACCGTTCGTTGGCAGTAACCGGTTTCATTTTGAGGTTTCACTCTGTTTTCTCCTATAGGGATACATGTATTTGGAACTCTAAATCAAACACGGTTTGTGCTAGCTCTTTGAAACTTGACACAATAAAGCAGTTTCAAGTTCTATCTCTATGGTTTGTTTGCTGTTGATGTAGCCCTAAGCAGAGACTGGCGAGAATCACTTTCATGGAAAGGGCCTGCCAAGCTTCCAAAAAACTACGAGTTTCCTGCAATCTCAGCAAACACTTTTTCACCCAATCTTGATGATACTTTCAGGTAATGATCAGTACACCAAGCCCATTTGGCTCGCCAAATTTCGTTCTTCTAGGTTAAACCGTTCCTAGGCAGTAACCGGTTTCATTTTGAGGTTTCACTCTGTTTTCTCCTATAGGGATACATGTATTTGGAACTCTAAATCAAACACGGTTTGTGCTAGCTCTTTGAAACTTGACACAATAAAGCAGTTTCAAGTTCTATCTCTATGGTTTGTTTGCTGTTGATGTAGCCCTAAGCAGAGACTGGCGAGAATCACTTTCATGGAAAGGGCCTGCCAAGCTTCCAAAAAACTACGAGTTGCCTGAAATCTCAGCAAACACTTTTTCACCCAATCTTGATGATACTTTCAGGTAATGATCAGTACACCAAGCCCACTTGGCTCGCCAAATTTCGTTCTTCTAGGTTAAACCGTTCGTTGGCAGTAACCGGTTTCATTTTGAGGTTTCACTCTGTTTTCTCCTATAGGGATACATGTATTTGGAACTCTAAATCAAACACGTTTGTGCTAGCTCTTTGAAACTTGACACAATAAAGCAGTTTCAAGTTCTATCTCTATGGTTTGTTTGCTGTTGATGTAGCCCTAAGCAGAGACTGGCGAGAATCACTTTCATGGAAAGGGCCTGCCAAGCTTCCAAAAAACTACGACTTGCCTGAAATCTCAGCAAACACTTTTTCACCCAATCTTGATGATACTTGCAGGTAATGATCAGTACACCAAGCCCACTTGGCTCGCCAAATTTCGTTCTTCTAGGTTAAACCGTTCGTTGGCAGTAACCGGTTTCATTTTGAGGTTTCACTCTGTTTTCTCCTATAGGGATTCATGTATTTGGAACTCTAAATCAAACACGGTTTGTGCTAGCTCTTTGAAACTTGACACAATAAAGCAGTTTCAAGTTCTGCCTCTATGGTTTGTTTGCTGTTGATGTAGCCCTAAGCAGAGACTGGCGAGAATCACTTTCATGGAAAGGGCCTGCCAAGCTTCCAAAAAACTACGAGTTGCCTGAAATCTCAGCAAACACTTTTTCACCCAATCTTGATGATACTTGCAGGTAATGATCAGTACACCAAGCCCACTTGGCTCGCCAAATTTCGTTCTTCTAGGTTAAACCGTTCCTTGGCAGTAACCGGTTTCATTTTGAGGTTTCACTCTGTTTTCTCCTATAGGGATTCATGTATTTGGAACTCTAAATCAAACACGTTTGTGCTAGCTCTTTGAAACTTGACACAATAAAGCAGTTTCAAGTTCTGCCTCTTTGGTTTGTTTGCTGTTGATGTAGCCCTAAGCAGAGACTGGCGAGAATCACTTTCATGGAAAGGGCCTGCCAAGCTTCCAAAAAACTACGAGTTGCCTGAAATCTCAGCAAACACTTTTTCACCCAATCTTGATGATACTTTCAGGTAATGATCAGTACACCAAGCCCACTTGGCTCGCCAAATTTCGTTCTTCTAGGTTAAACCGTTCCTAGGCAGTAACCGGTTTCATTTTGAGGTTTCACTCTGTTTTCTCCTATAGGGATACATGTATTTGGAACTCTAAATCAAACACGGTTTGTGCTAGCTCTTTAAACTTGACACAATAAAGCAGTTTCAAGTTCTATCTCTATGGTTTGTTTGCTGTTGATGTAGCCCTAAGCAGAGAGTGGCGAGAATCACTTTCATGGAAAGGGCCTGCCAAGCTTCCAAAAAACTACGAGTTGCCTGAAATCTCAGCAAACACTTTTTCACCCAATCTTGATGATACTTTCAGGTAATGATCAGTACACCAAGCCCACTTGGCTCGCCAAATTTCGTTCTTCTAGGTTAAACCGTTCGTTGGCAGTAACCGGTTTCATTTTGAGGTTTCACTCTGTTTTCTCCTATAGGGATACATGTATTTGGAACTCTAAATCAAACACGGTTTGTACTAGCTCTTTGAAACTTGACACAGTAAAGCAGTTTCAAGTTCTATCTCTATGGTTTGTTTGCTGTTGATGTAGCCCTAAGCAGAGACTGGCGAGAATCACTTTCATGGAAAGGGCCTGCCAAGCTTCCAAAAACTACGAGTTGCCTGAAATCTCAGCAAACCCTTTTTCACCCAATCTTGATGATACTTTCAGGTAATGATCAGTACACCAAGCCCACTTGGCTCGCCAAATTTCGTTCTTCTAGGTTAAACCGTTCGTTGGCAGTAACCGGTTTCATTTTGAGGTTTCACTCTGTTTTCTCCTATAGGGATACATGTATTTGGAACTCTAAATCAAACACGGTTTGTGCTAGCTCTTTGAAACTTGACACAATAAAGCAGTTTCAAGTTCTATCTCTATGGTTTGTTTGCTGTTGATGTAGCCCTAAGCAGAGACTGGCGAGAATCACTTTCATGGAAAGGGCCTGCCAAGCTTCCAAAAACTACGTGTTGCCTGAAATCTCAGCAAACACTTTTTCACCCAATCTTGATGATACTTTCAGGTAATGATCAGTACACCAAGCCCACTTGGCTCGCCAAATTTCGTTCTTCTAGGTTAAACCGTTCGTTGGCAGTAACCGGTTTCATTTTGAGGTTTCACTCTGTTTTCTCCTATAGGGATACATGTATTTGGAACTCTAAATCAAACACGGTTTGTGCTAGCTCTTTGAAACTTGACACAATAAAGCAGTTTCAAGTTCTATCTCTATGGTTTGTTTGCTGTTGATGTAGCCCTAAGCAGAGACTGGCGAGAATCACTTTCATGGAAAGGGCCTGCCAAGCTTCCAAAAAACTACGAGTTTCCTGCAATCTCAGCAAACACTTTTTCACCCAATCTTGATGATACTTTCAGGTAATGATCAGTACACCAAGCCCATTTGGCTCGCCAAATTTCGTTCTTCTAGGTTAAACCGTTCCTAGGCAGTAACCGGTTTCATTTTGAGGTTTCACTCTGTTTTCTCCTATAGGGATACATGTATTTGGAACTCTAAATCAAACACGGTTTGTGCTAGCTCTTTGAAACTTGACACAATAAAGCAGTTTCAAGTTCTATCTCTATGGTTTGTTTGCTGTTGATGTAGCCCTAAGCAGAGACTGGCGAGAATCACTTTCATGGAAAGGGCCTGCCAAGCTTCCAAAAAACTACGAGTTGCCTGCAATCTCAGCAAACACTTTTTCACCCAATCTTGATGATACTTTCAGGTAATGATCAGTACACCAAGCCCATTTGGCTCGCCAAATTTCGTTCTTCTAGGTTAAACCGTTCCTAGGCAGTAACCGGTTTCATTTTGAGGTTTCACTCTGTTTTCTCCTATAGGGATACATGTATTTGGAACTCTAAATCAAACACGGTTTGTGCTAGCTCTTTGAAACTTGACACAATAAAGCAGTTTCAAGTTCTATCTCTATGGTTTGTTTGCTGTTGATGTAGCCCTAAGCAGAGACTGGCGAGAATCACTTTCATGGAAAGGGCCTGCCAAGCTTCCAAAAAACTACGAGTTGCCTGAAATCTCAGCAAACACTTTTTCACCCAATCTTGATGATACTTTCAGGTAATGATCAGTACACCAAGCCCACTTGGCTCGCCAAATTTCGTTCTTCTAGGTTAAACCGTTCGTTGGCAGTAACCGGTTTCATTTTGAGGTTTCACTCTGTTTTCTCCTATAGGGATACATGTATTTGGAACTCTAAATCAAACACGGTTTGTGCTAGCTCTTTGAAACTTGACACAATAAAGCAGTTTCAAGTTCTATCTCTATGGTTTGTTTGCTGTTGATGTAGCCCTAAGCAGAGACTGGCGAGAATCACTTTCATGGAAAGGGCCTGCCAAGCTTCCAAAAAACTACGACTTGCCTGAAATCTCAGCAAACACTTTTTCACCCAATCTTGATGATACTTGCAGGTAATGATCAGTACACCAAGCCCACTTGGCTCGCCAAATTTCGTTCATCTAGGTTAAACCGTTCGTTGGCAGTAACCGGTTTCATTTTGAGGTTTCACTCTGTTTTCTCCTATAGGGATTCATGTATTTGGAACTCTAAATCAAACACGGTTTGTGCTAGCTCTTTGAAACTTGACACAATAAAGCAGTTTCAAGTTCTGCCTCTATGGTTTGTTTGCTGTTGATGTAGCCCTAAGCAGAGACTGGCGAGAATCACTTTCATGGAAAGGGCCTGCCAAGCTTCCAAAAAACTACGAGTTGCCTGAAATCTCAGCAAACACTTTTTCACCCAATCTTGATGATACTTGCAGGTAATGATCAGTACACCAAGCCCACTTGGCTCGCCAAATTTCGTTCTTCTAGGTTAAACCGTTCCTTGGCAGTAACCGGTTTCATTTTGAGGTTTCACTCTGTTTTCTCCTATAGGGATTCATGTATTTGGAACTCTAAATCAAACACGTTTGTGCTAGCTCTTTGAAACTTGACACAATAAAGCAGTTTCAAGTTCTGCCTCTTTGGTTTGTTTGCTGTTGATGTAGCCCTAAGCAGAGACTGGCGAGAATCACTTTCATGGAAAGGGCCTGCCAAGCTTCCAAAAAACTACGAGTTGCCTGAAATCTCAGCAAACACTTTTTCACCCAATCTTGATGATACTTTCAGGTAATGATCAGTACACCAAGCCCACTTGGCTCGCCAAATTTCGTTCTTCTAGGTTAAACCGTTCCTAGGCAGTAACCGGTTTCATTTTGAGGTTTCACTCTGTTTTCTCCTATAGGGATACATGTATTTGGAACTCTAAATCAAACACGGTTTGTGCTAGCTCTTTAAACTTGACACAATAAAGCAGTTTCAAGTTCTATCTCTATGGTTTGTTTGCTGTTGATGTAGCCCTAAGCAGAGAGTGGCGAGAATCACTTTCATGGAAAGGGCCTGCCAAGCTTCCAAAAAACTACGAGTTGCCTGAAATCTCAGCAAACACTTTTTCACCCAATCTTGATGATACTTTCAGGTAATGATCAGTACACCAAGCCCACTTGGCTCGCCAAATTTCGTTCTTCTAGGTTAAACCGTTCGTTGGCAGTAACCGGTTTCATTTTGAGGTTTCACTCTGTTTTCTCCTATAGGGATACATGTATTTGGAACTCTAAATCAAACACGGTTTGTACTAGCTCTTTGAAACTTGACACAGTAAAGCAGTTTCAAGTTCTATCTCTATGGTTTGTTTGCTGTTGATGTAGCCCTAAGCAGAGACTGGCGAGAATCACTTTCATGGAAAGGGCCTGCCAAGCTTCCAAAAAACTACGAGTTGCCTGAAATCTCAGCAAACACTTTTTCACCCAATCTTGATGATACTTTCAGGTAATGATCAGTACACCAAGCCCACTTGGCTCGCCAAATTTCGTTCTTCTAGGTTAAACCGTTCGTTGGCAGTAACCGGTTTCATTTTGAGGTTTCACTCTGTTTTCTCCTATAGGGATACATGTATTTGGAACTCTAAATCAAACACGGTTTGTGCTAGCTCTTTGAAACTTGACACAATAAAGCAGTTTCAAGTTCTATCTCTATGGTTTGTTTGCTGTTGATGTAGCCCTAAGCAGAGACTGGCGAGAATCACTTTCATGGAAAGGGCCTGCCAAGCTTCCAAAAAACTACGAGTTGCCTGAAATCTCAGCAAACACTTTTTCACCCAATCTTGATGATACTTGCAGGTAATGATCAGTACACCAAGCCCACTTGGCTCGCCAAATTTCGTTCTTCTAGGTTAAACCGTTCGTTGGCAGTAACCGGTTTCATTTTGAGGTTTCACTCTGTTTTCTCCTATAAGGATACATGTATTTGGAACTCTAAATCAAACACGGTTTGTGCTAGCTCTTTGAAACTTGACACAGTAAAGCAGTTTCAAGTTCTGCCTCTATGGTTTGTTTGCTGTTGATGTAGCCCTAAGCAGAGACTGGCGAGAATCACTTTCATGGAAAGGGCCTGCCAAGCTTCCAAAAAACTACGAGTTGCCTGAAATCTCAGCAAACACTTTTTCACCCAATCTTGATGATACTTTCAGGTAATGATCAGTACACCAAGCCCACTTGGCTCGCCAAATTTCATTCTTCTAGGTTAAACCGTTCGTTGGCAGTAACCGGTTTCATTTTGAGGTTTCACTCTGTTTTCTCCTATAGGGATACATGTATTTGGAACTCTAAATCAAACACGGTTTGTGCTAGCTCTTTGAAACTTGACACAATAAAGCAGTTTCAAGTTCTATCTCTATGGTTTGTTTGCTGTTGATGTAGCCCTAAGCAGAGACTGGCGAGAATCACTTTCATGGAAAGGGCCTGCCAAGCTTCCAAAAAACTACGTGTTGCCTGAAATCTCAGCAAACACTTTTTCACCCAATCTTGATGATACTTGCAGGTAATGATCAGTACACCAAGCCCACTTGGCTCGCCAAATTTCGTTCTTCTAGGTTAAACCGTTCGTTGGCAGTAACTGGTTTCATTTTGAGGTTTCACTCTGTTTTCTCCTATAGGGATACATGTATTTGGAACTCTAAATCAAACACGGTTTGTGCTAGCTCTTTGAAATTTGACACAATAAAGCAGTTTCAAGTTCTATCTCTATGGTTTGTTTGCTGTTGATGTAGCCCTAAGCAGAGACTGGCGAGAATCACTTTCATGGAAAGGGCCTGCCAAGCTTCCAAAAAACTACGAGTTGCCTGAAATCTCAGCAAACACTTTTTCACCCAATCTTGATGATACTTGCAGGTAATGATCAGTACACCAAGCCCACTTGGCTCGCCAAATTTCGTTCTTCTAGGTTAAACCGTTCCTTGGCAGTAACCGGTTTCATTTTGAGGTTTCACTCTGTTTTCTCCTATAGGGATTCATGTATTTGGAACTCTAAATCAAACACGGTTTGTGCTAGCTCTTTGAAACTTGACACAATAAAGCAGTTTCAAGTTCTGCCTCTATGGTTTGTTTGCTGTTGATGTAGCCCTAAGCAGAGACTGGCGAGAATCACTTTCATGGAAAGGGCCTGCCAAGCTTCCAAAAAACTACGAGTTGCCTGAAATCTCAGCAAACACTTTTTCACCCAATCTTGATGATACTTTCAGGTAATGATCAGTACACCAAGCCCACTTGGCTCGCCAAATTTCGTTCTTCTAGGTTAAACCGTTCCTTGGCAGTAACCGGTTTCATTTTGAGGTTTCACTCTGTTTTCTCCTATAGGGATTCATGTATTTGGAACTCTAAATCAAACACGGTTTGTGCTAGCTCTTTGAAACTTGACACAATAAAGCAGTTTCAAGTTCTATCTCTATGGTTTGTTTGCTGTTGATGTAGCCCTAAGCAGAGACTGGCGAGAATCACTTTCATGGAAAGGGCCTGCCAAGCTTCCAAAAAACTACGAGTTGCCTGAAATCTCAGCAAACACTTTTTCACCCAATCTTGATGATACTTTCATGTAATGATCAGTACACCAAGCCCACTTGGCTCGCCAAATTTCGTTCTTCTAGGTTAAACCGTTCGTTGGCAGTAACCGGTTTCATTTTGAGGTTTCACTCTGTTTTCTCCTATAGGGATACATGTATTTGGAACTCTAAATCAAACACGGTTTGTGCTAGCTCTTTGAAACTTGACACAATAAAGCAGTTTCAAGTTCTATCTCTATGGTTTGTTTGCTGTTGATGTAGCCCTAAGCAGAGACTGGCGAGAATCACTTTCATGGAAAGGGCCTGCCAAGCTTTTAAAAAACTACGAGTTGCCTGAAATCTCAGCAAACACTTTTTCACCCAATCTTGATGATACTTTCAGGTAATGATCAGTACACCAAGCCCACTTGGCTCGCCAAATTTCTTTCTTCTAGGTTAAACCGTTCGTTGGCAGTAACCGGTTTCATTTTGAGGTTTCACTCTGTTTTCTCCTATAGGGATACATGTATTTGGAACTCTAAATCAAACACGGTTTGTGCTAGCTCTTTGAAACTTGACACAATAAAGCAGTTTCAAGTTCTATCTCTATGGTTTGTTTGCTGTTGATGTAGCCCTAAGCAGAGACTGGCGAGAATCACTTTCATGGAAAGGGCCTGCCAAGCTTCCAAAAAACTACGAGTTGCCTGAAATCTCAGCAAACACTTTTTCACCCAATCTTGATGATACTTGCAGGTAATGATCAGTACACCAAGCCCACTTGGCTCGCCAAATTTCGTTCTTCTAGGTTAAACCGTTCGTTGGCAGTAACCGGTTTCATTTTGAGGTTTCACTCTGTTTTCTCCTATAGGGATACATGTATTTGGAACTCTAAATCAAACACGGTTTATGCTAGCTCTTTGAAACTTGACACAGTAAAGCAGTTTCAAGTTCTATCTCTATGGTTTGTTTGCTGTTGATGTAGCCCTAAGCAGAGACTGGCGAGAATCACTTTCATGGAAAGGGCCTGCCAAGCTTCCAAAAAACTACGTGTTGCCTGAAATCTCAGCAAACACTTTTTCACCCAATCTTGATGATACTTGCAGGTAATGATCAGTACACCAAGCCCACTTGGCTCGCCAAATTTCGTTCTTCTAGGTTAAACCGTTCATTGGCAGTAACCGGTTTCATTTTGAGGTTTCACTCTGTTTTCTCCTATAGGGATACATGTATTTGGAACTCTAAATCAAACACGGTTTATGCTAGCTCTTTGAAACTTGACACAATAAAGCAGTTTCAAGTTCTGCCTCTATGGTTTGTTTGCTGTTGATGTACCCCTAAGCAGAGACTGGCGAGAATCACTTTCATGGAAAGGGCCTGCCAAGCTTCCAAAAAACTACGAGTTGCCTGAAATCTCAGCAAACACTTTTTCACCCAATCTTGATGATACTTTCAGGTAATGATCAGTACACCAAGCCCACTTGGCTCGCCAAATTTCGTTCTTCTAGGTTAAACCGTTCCTTGGCAGTAACCGGTTTCATCTTGAGGTTTCACTCTGTTTTCTCCTATAGGGATTCATGTATTTGGAACTCTAAATCAAACACGGTTTGTGCTAGCTCTTTGAAACTTGACACAATAAAGCAGTTTCAAGTTCTATCTCTATGGTTTGTTTGCTGTTGATGTAGCCCTAAGCAGAGACTGGCGAGAATCACTTTCATGGAAAGGGCCTGCCAAGCTTCCACAAAACTACGAGTTGCCTGAAATCTCAGCAAACACTTTTTCACCCAATCTTGATGATACTTGCAGGTAATGATCAGTACACCAAGCCCACTTGGCTCGCCAAATTTCGTTCTTCTAGGTTAAACCGTTCCTAGGCAGTAACCGGTTTCATTTTGAGGTTTCACTCTGTTTTCTCCTATAGGGATACATGTATTTGGAACTCTAAATCAAACACGGTTTGTGCTAGCTCTTTGAAACTTGACACAATAAAGCAGTTTCAAGTTCTATCCCTATGGTTTGTTTGCTGTTGATGTAGCCCTAAGCAGAGACTGGCGAGAATCACTTTCATGGAAAGGGCCTGCCAAGCTTCCACAAAACTACGAGTTGCCTGAAATCTCAGCAAACACTTTTTCACCCAATCTTGATGATACTTTCAGGTAATGATCAGTACACCAAGCCCACTTGGCCCGCCAAATTTCGTTCTTCTAGGTTAAACCGTTCCTTGGCAGTAACCGGTTTCATTTTGAGGTTTCACTCTGTTTTCTCCTATAGGGATACATGTATTTGGAACTCTAAATCAAACACGGTTTTTTGCTAGCTCTTTGAAACTTGACACAATAAAGCAGTTTCAAGTTCTATCTCTATGGTTTGTTTGCTGTTGATGTAGCCCTAAGCAGAGACTGGCGAGAATCACTTTCATGGAAAGGGCCTGCCAAGCTTCCACAAAACTACGAGTTGCCTGAAATCTCAGCAAACACTTTTTCACCCAATCTTGATG
This sequence comes from Ictidomys tridecemlineatus, assembly GCF_052094955.1. Classification (NCBI taxonomy): domain Eukaryota; kingdom Metazoa; phylum Chordata; class Mammalia; order Rodentia; family Sciuridae; genus Ictidomys; species Ictidomys tridecemlineatus. The sequence continues at coordinate 25,575 of NW_027523971.1, forward strand.
ATACTTTCAGGTAATGATCAGTACACCAAGCCCACTTGGCTCGCCAAATTTCTTTCTTCTAGGTTAAACCGTTCCTAGGCAGTAACCGGTTTCATTTTGAGGTTTCACTCTGTTTTCTCCTATAGGGATACATGTATTTGGAACTCTAAATCAAACACGGTTTGTGCTAGCTCTTTGAAACTTGACACAATAAAGCAGTTTCAAGTTCTATCTCTATGGTTTGTTTGCTGTTGATGTAGCCCTAAGCAGAGACTGGCGAGAATCACTTTCATGGAAAGGGCCTGCCAAGCTTCCAAAAAACTACGAGTTGCCTGAAATCTCAGCAAACACTTTTTCACCCAATCTTGATGATACTTGCAGGTAATGATCAGTACACCAAGCCCACTTGGCTCGCCAAATTTCGTTCTTCTAGGTTAAACCGTTCGTTGGCAGTAACCGGTTTCATTTTGAGGTTTCACTCTGTTTTCTCCTATAGGGATACATGTATTTGGAACTCTAAATCAAACACGGTTTGTGCTAGCTCTTTGAAACTTGACACAGTAAAGCAGTTTCAAGTTCTATCTCTATGGTTTGTTTGCTGTTGATGTAGCCCTAAGCAGAGACTGGCGAGAATCACTTTCATGGAAAGGGCCTGCCAAGCTTCCAAAAAACTACGTGTTGCCTGAAATCTCAGCAAACACTTTTTCACCCAATCTTGATGATACTTGCAGGTAATGATCAGTACACCAAGCCCACTTGGCTCGCCAAATTTCGTTCTTCTAGGTTAAACCGTTCATTGGCAGTAACCGGTTTCATTTTGAGGTTTCACTCTGTTTTCTCCTATAGGGATACATGTATTTGGAACTCTAAATCAAACACGGTTTATGCTAGCTCTTTGAAACTTGACACAATAAAGCAGTTTCAAGTTCTGCCTCTATGGTTTGTTTGCTGTTGATGTACCCCTAAGCAGAGACTGGCGAGAATCACTTTCATGGAAAGGGCCTGCCAAGCTTCCAAAAAACTACGAGTTGCCTGAAATCTCAGCAAACACTTTTTCACCCAATCTTGATGATACTTTCAGGTAATGATCAGTACACCAAGCCCACTTGGCTCGCCAAATTTCGTTCTTCTAGGTTAAACCGTTCCTTGGCAGTAACCGGTTTCATCTTGAGGTTTCACTCTGTTTTCTCCTATAGGGATTCATGTATTTGGAACTCTAAATCAAACACGGTTTGTGCTAGCTCTTTGAAACTTGACACAATAAAGCAGTTTCAAGTTCTATCTCTATGGTTTGTTTGCTGTTGATGTAGCCCTAAGCAGAGACTGGCGAGAATCACTTTCATGGAAAGGGCCTGCCAAGCTTCCACAAAACTACGAGTTGCCTGAAATCTCAGCAAACACTTTTTCACCCAATCTTGATGATACTTGCAGGTAATGATCAGTACACCAAGCCCACTTGGCTCGCCAAATTTCGTTCTTCTAGGTTAAACCGTTCCTAGGCAGTAACCGGTTTCATTTTGAGGTTTCACTCTGTTTTCTCCTATAGGGATACATGTATTTGGAACTCTAAATCAAACACGGTTTGTGCTAGCTCTTTGAAACTTGACACAATAAAGCAGTTTCAAGTTCTATCCCTATGGTTTGTTTGCTGTTGATGTAGCCCTAAGCAGAGACTGGCGAGAATCACTTTCATGGAAAGGGCCTGCCAAGCTTCCACAAAACTACGAGTTGCCTGAAATCTCAGCAAACACTTTTTCACCCAATCTTGATGATACTTTCAGGTAATGATCAGTACACCAAGCCCACTTGGCCCGCCAAATTTCGTTCTTCTAGGTTAAACCGTTCGTTGGCAGTAACCGGTTTCATTTTGAGGTTTCACTCTGTTTTCTCCTATAGGGATACATGTATTTGGAACTCTAAATCAAACACGGTTTTTGCTAGCTCTTTGAAACTTGACACAATAAAGCAGTTTCAAGTTCTATCTCTATGGTTTGTTTGCTGTTGATGTAGCACTAAGCAGAGACTGGCGAGAATCACTTTCATGGAAAGGGCCTGCCAAGCTTCCACAAAACTACGAGTTGCCTGAAATCTCAGCACACACTTTTTCACCCAATCTTGATGATACTTTCAGGTAATGATCAGTACACCAAGCCCACTTGGCTCGCCAAATTTCTTTCTTCTAGGTTAAACCGTTCCTAGGCAGTAACCGGTTTCATTTTGAGGTTTCACTCTGTTTTCTCCTATAGGGATACATGTATTTGGAACTCTAAATCAAACACGGTTTGTGCTAGCTCTTTGAAACTTGACACAATAAAGCAGTTTCAAGTTCTATCTCTATGGTTTGTTTGCTGTTGATGTAGCCCTAAGCAGAGACTGGCGAGAATCACTTTCATGGAAAGGGCCTGCCAAGCTTCCAAAAAACTACGAGTTGCCTGAAATCTCAGCAAACACTTTTTCACCCAATCTTGATGATACTTGCAGGTAATGATCAGTACACCAAGCCCACTTGGCTCGCCAAATTTCGTTCTTCTAGGTTAAACAGTTCGTTGGCAGTAACCGGTTTCATTTTGAGGTTTCACTCTGTTTTCTCCTATAGGGATACATGTATTTGGAACTCTAAATCAAACACGGTTTGTGCTAGCTCTTTGAAACTTGACACAGTAAAGCAGTTTCAAGTTCTATCTCTATGGTTTGTTTGCTGTTGATGTAGCCCTAAGCAGAGACTGGCGAGAATCACTTTCATGGAAAGGGCCTGCCAAGCTTCCAAAAAACTACGTGTTGCCTGAAATCTCAGCAAACACTTTTTCACCCAATCTTGATGATACTTTCAGGTAATGATCAGTACACCAAGCCCACTTGGCTCGCCAAATTTCGTTCTTCTAGGTTAAACCGTTCCTTGGCAGTAACCGGTTTCATTTTGAGGTTTCACTCTGTTTTCTCCTATAGGGATACATGTATTTGGAACTCTAAATCAAACACGGTTTGTGCTAGCTCTTTGAAACTTGACACAATAAAGCAGTTTCAAGTTCTATCTCTATGGTTTGTTTGCTGTTGATGTAGCCCTAAGCAGAGACTGGCGAGAATCACTTTCATGGAAAGGGCCTGCCAAGCTTCCAAAAAACTACGAGTTGCCTGAAATCTCAGCAAACACTTTTTCACCCAATCTTGATGATACTTTCAGGTAATGATCAGTACACCAAGCCCACTTGGCTCGCCAAATTTCGTTCTTCTAGGTTAAACCGTTCCTTGGCAGTAACCGGTTTCATTTTGAGGTTTCACTCTGTTTTCTCCTATAGGGATTCATGTATTTGGAACTCTAAATCAAACACGGTTTGTGCTAGCTCTTTGAAACTTGACACAATAAAGCAGTTTCAAGTTCTGCCTCTATGGTTTGTTTGCTGTTGATGTACCCCTAAGCAGAGACTGGCGAGAATCACTTTCATGGAAAGGGCCTGCCAAGCTTCCAAAAAACTACGAGTTGCCTGAAATCTCAGCAAACACTTTTTCACCCAATCTTGATGATACTTTCAGGTAATGATCAGTACACCAAGCCCACTTGGCTCGCCAAATTTCGTTCTTCTAGGTTAAACCGTTCCTTGGCAGTAACCGGTTTCATTTTGAGGTTTCACTCTGTTTTCTCCTATAGGGATTCATGTATTTGGAACTCTAAATCAAACACGGTTTGTGCTAGCTCTTTGAAACTTGACACAATAAAGCAGTTTCAAGTTCTATCTCTATGGTTTGTTTGCTGTTGATGTAGCCCTAAGCAGAGACTGGCGAGAATCACTTTCATGGAAAGGGCCTGCCAAGCTTCCAAAAAACTACGAGTTGCCTGAAATCTCAGCAAACACTTTTTCACCCAATCTTGATGATACTTTCAGGTAATGATCAGTACACCAAGCCCATTTGGCTCGCCAAATTTCGTTCTTCTAGGTTAAACCGTTCCTAGGCAGTAACCGGTTTCATTTTCAGGTTTCACTCTGTTTTCTCCTATAGGGATACATGTATTTGGAACTCTAAATCAAACACGGTTTGTGCTAGCTCTTTGAAACTTGACACAATAAAGCAGTTTCAAGTTCTATCTCTATGGTTTGTTTGCTGTTGATGTAGCCCTAAGCAGAGACTGGCGAGAATCACTTTCATGGAAAGGGCCTGCCAAGCTTCCAAAAAACTACGAGTTGCCTGAAATCTCAGCAAACACTTTTTCACCCAATCTTGATGATACTTGCAGGTAATGATCAGTACACCAAGCCCACTTGGCTCGCCAAATTTCGTTCTTCTAGGTTAAACCGTTCGTTGGCAGTAACCGGTTTCATTTTGAGGTTTCACTCTGTTTTCTCCTATAGGGATACATGTATTTGGAACTCTAAATCAAACACGGTTTGTGCTAGCTCTTTGAAACTTGACACAGTAAAGCAGTTTCAAGTTCTATCTCTATGGTTTGTTTGCTGTTGATGTAGCCCTAAGCAGAGACTGGCGAGAATCACTTTCATGGAAAGGGCCTGCCAAGCTTCCAAAAAACTACGTGTTGCCTGAAATCTCAGCAAACACTTTTTCACCCAATCTTGATGATACTTGCAGGTAATGATCAGTACACCAAGCGCACTTGGCTCGCCAAATTTCGTTCTTCTAGGTTAAACCGTTCATTGGCAGTAACCGGTTTCATTTTGAGGTTTCACTCTGTTTTCTCCTATAGGGATACATGTATTTGGAACTCTAAATCAAACACGGTTTGTGCTAGCTCTTTGAAACTTGACACAATAAAGCAGTTTCAAGTTCTGCCTCTATGGTTTGTTTGCTGTTGATGTACCCCTAAGCAGAGACTGGCGAGAATCACTTTCATGGAAAGGGCCTGCCAAGCTTCCAAAAAACTACGAGTTGCCTGAAATCTCAGCAAACACTTTTTCACCCAATCTTGATGATACTTTCAGGTAATGATCAGTACACCAAGCCCACTTGGCTCGCCAAATTTCGTTCTTCTAGGTTAAACCGTTCCTTGGCAGTAACCGGTTTCATCTTGAGGTTTCACTCTGTTTTCTCCTATAGGGATTCATGTATTTGGAACTCTAAATCAAACACGGTTTGTGCTAGCTCTTTGAAACTTGACACAATAAAGCAGTTTCAAGTTCTATCTCTATGGTTTGTTTGCTGTTGATGTAGCCCTAAGCAGAGACTGGCGAGAATCACTTTCATGGAAAGGGCCTGCCAAGCTTCCACAAAACTACGAGTTGCCTGAAATCTCAGCAAACACTTTTTCACCCAATCTTGATGATACTTGCAGGTAATGATCAGTACACCAAGCCCACTTGGCTCGCCAAATTTCGTTCTTCTAGGTTAAACCGTTCCTAGGCAGTAACCGGTTTCATTTTGAGGTTTCACTCTGTTTTCTCCTATAGGGATACATGTATTTGGAACTCTAAATCAAACACGGTTTGTGCTAGCTCTTTGAAACTTGACACAATAAAGCAGTTTCAAGTTCTATCCCTATGGTTTGTTTGCTGTTGATGTAGCCCTAAGCAGAGACTGGCGAGAATCACTTTCATGGAAAGGGCCTGCCAAGCTTCCACAAAACTACGAGTTGCCTGAAATCTCAGCAAACACTTTTTCACCCAATCTTGATGATACTTTCAGGTAATGATCAGTACACCAAGCCCACTTGGCCCGCCAAATTTCGTTCTTCTAGGTTAAACCGTTCGTTGGCAGTAACCGGTTTCATTTTGAGGTTTCACTCTGTTTTCTCCTATAGGGATACATGTATTTGGAACTCTAAATCAAACACGGTTTTTGCTAGCTCTTTGAAACTTGACACAATAAAGCAGTTTCAAGTTCTATCTCTATGGTTTGTTTGCTGTTGATGTAGCCCTAAGCAGAGACTGGCGAGAATCACTTTCATGGAAAGGGCCTGCCAAGCTTCCACAAAACTACGAGTTGCCTGAAATCTCAGCAAACACTTTTTCACCCAATCTTGATGATACTTTCAGGTAATGATCAGTACACCAAGCCCACTTGGCTCGCCAAATTTCTTTCTTCTAGGTTAAACCGTTCCTAGGCAGTAACCGGTTTCATTTTGAGGTTTCACTCTGTTTTCTCCTATAGGGATACATGTATTTGGAACTCTAAATCAAACACGGTTTGTGCTAGCTCTTTGAAACTTGACACAATAAAGCAGTTTCAAGTTCTATCTCTATGGTTTGTTTGCTGTTGATGTAGCCCTAAGCAGAGACTGGCGAGAATCACTTTCATGGAAAGGGCCTGCCAAGCTTCCAAAAAACTACGAGTTGCCTGAAATCTCAGCAAACACTTTTTCACCCAATCTTGATGATACTTGCAGGTAATGATCAGTACACCAAGCCCACTTGGCTCGCCAAATTTCGTTCTTCTAGGTTAAACAGTTCGTTGGCAGTAACCGGTTTCATTTTGAGGTTTCACTCTGTTTTCTCCTATAGGGATACATGTATTTGGAACTCTAAATCAAACACGGTTTGTGCTAGCTCTTTGAAACTTGACACAGTAAAGCAGTTTCAAGTTCTATCTCTATGGTTTGTTTGCTGTTGATGTAGCCCTAAGCAGAGACTGGCGAGAATCACTTTCATGGAAAGGGCCTGCCAAGCTTCCAAAAAACTACGTGTTGCCTGAAATCTCAGCAAACACTTTTTCACCCAATCTTGATGATACTTTCAGGTAATGATCAGTACACCAAGCCCACTTGGCTCGCCAAATTTCGTTCTTCTAGGTTAAACCGTTCCTTGGCAGTAACCGGTTTCATTTTGAGGTTTCACTCTGTTTTCTCCTATAGGGATACATGTATTTGGAACTCTAAATCAAACACGGTTTGTGCTAGCTCTTTGAAACTTGACACAATAAAGCAGTTTCAAGTTCTATCTCTATGGTTTGTTTGCTGTTGATGTAGCCCTAAGCAGAGACTGGCGAGAATCACTTTCATGGAAAGGGCCTGCCAAGCTTCCAAAAAACTACGAGTTGCCTGAAATCTCAGCAAACACTTTTTCACCCAATCTTGATGATACTTTCAGGTAATGATCAGTACACCAAGCCCACTTGGCTCGCCAAATTTCGTTCTTCTAGGTTAAACCGTTCCTTGGCAGTAACCGGTTTCATTTTGAGGTTTCACTCTGTTTTCTCCTATAGGGATTCATGTATTTGGAACTCTAAATCAAACACGGTTTGTGCTAGCTCTTTGAAACTTGACACAATAAAGCAGTTTCAAGTTCTGCCTCTATGGTTTGTTTGCTGTTGATGTACCCCTAAGCAGAGACTGGCGAGAATCACTTTCATGGAAAGGGCCTGCCAAGCTTCCAAAAAACTACGAGTTGCCTGAAATCTCAGCAAACACTTTTTCACCCAATCTTGATGATACTTTCAGGTAATGATCAGTACACCAAGCCCACTTGGCTCGCCAAATTTCGTTCTTCTAGGTTAAACCGTTCCTTGGCAGTAACCGGTTTCATTTTGAGGTTTCACTCTGTTTTCTCCTATAGGGATTCATGTATTTGGAACTCTAAATCAAACACGGTTTGTGCTAGCTCTTTGAAACTTGACACAATAAAGCAGTTTCAAGTTCTATCTCTATGGTTTGTTTGCTGTTGATGTAGCCCTAAGCAGAGACTGGCGAGAATCACTTTCATGGAAAGGGCCTGCCAAGCTTCCAAAAAACTACGAGTTGCCTGAAATCTCAGCAAACACTTTTTCACCCAATCTTGATGATACTTTCAGGTAATGATCAGTACACCAAGCCCATTTGGCTCGCCAAATTTCGTTCTTCTAGGTTAAACCGTTCCTAGGCAGTAACCGGTTTCATTTTCAGGTTTCACTCTGTTTTCTCCTATAGGGATACATGTATTTGGAACTCTAAATCAAACACGGTTTGTGCTAGCTCTTTGAAACTTGACACAATAAAGCAGTTTCAAGTTCTATCTCTATGGTTTGTTTGCTGTTGATGTAGCCCTAAGCAGAGACTGGCGAGAATCACTTTCATGGAAAGGGCCTGCCAAGCTTCCAAAAAACTACGAGTTGCCTGAAATCTCAGCAAACACTTTTTCACCCAATCTTGATGATACTTTCAGGTAATGATCAGTACACCAAGCCCACTTGGCCCGCCAAATTTCGTTCTTCTAGGTTAAACCGTTCGTTGGCAGTAACCGGTTTCATTTTGAGGTTTCACTCTGTTTTCTCCTATAGGGATACATGTATTTGGAACTCTAAATCAAACACGGTTTTTGCTAGCTCTTTGAAACTTGACACAATAAAGCAGTTTCATGTTCTATCTCTATGGTTTGTTTGCTGTTGATGTAGCCCTAAGCAGAGACTGGCGAGAATCACTTTCATGGAAAGGGCCTGCCAAGCTTCCAAAAACTACGAGTTGCCTGAAATCTCAGCAAACACTTTTTCACCCAATCTTGATGATACTTTCAGGTAATGATCAGTACACCAAGCCCACTTGGCTCGCCAAATTTCGTTCTTCTAGGTTAAACCGTTCGTTGGCAGTAACCGGTTTCATTTTGAGGTTTCACTCTGTTTTCTCCTATAGGGATACATGTATTTGGAACTCTAAATCAAACACGGTTTGTGCTAGCTCTTTGAAACTTGACACAATAAAGCAGTTTCAAGTTCTATCTCTATGGTTTGTTTGCTGTTGATGTAGCCCTAAGCAGAGACTGGCGAGAATCACTTTCATGGAAAGGGCCTGCCAAGCTTCCACAAAACTACGAGTTGCCTGAAATCTCAGCAAACACTTTTTCACCCAATCTTGATGATACTTTCAGGTAATGATCAGTACACCAAGCCCACTTGGCTCGCCAAATTTCGTTCTTCTAGGTTAAACCGTTCGTTGGCAGTAACCGGTTTCATTTTGAGGTTTCACTCTGTTTTCTCCTATAGGGATACATGTATTTGGAACTCTAAATCAAACACGGTTTTTGCTAGCTCTTTGAAACTTGACACAATAAAGCAGTTTCAAGTTCTATCTCTATGGTTTGTTTGCTGTTGATGTAGCCCTAAGCAGAGACTGGCGAGAATCACTTTCATGGAAAGGGCCTGCCAAGCTTCCACAAAACTACGAGTTGCCTGAAATCTCAGCAAACACTTTTTCACCCAATCTTCATGATACTTTCAGGTAATGATCAGTACACCAAGCCCACTTGGCTCGCCAAATTTCTTTCTTCTAGGTTAAACCGTTCCTAGGCAGTAACCGGTTTCATTTTGAGGTTTCACTCTGTTTTCTCCTATAGGGATACATGTATTTGGAACTCTAAATCAAACACGGTTTGTGCTAGCTCTTTGAAACTTGACACAATAAAGCAGTTTCAAGTTCTATCTCTATGGTTTGTTTGCTGTTGATGTAGCCCTAAGCAGAGACTGGCGAGAATCACTTTCATGGAAAGGGCCTGCCAAGCTTCCAAAAAACTACGAGTTGCCTGAAATCTCAGCAAACACTTTTTCACCCAATCTTGATGATACTTTCAGGTAATGATCAGTACACCAAGCCCACTTGGCTCGCCAAATTTCGTTCTTCTAGGTTAAACCGTTCGTTGGCAGTAACCGGTTTCATTTTGAGGTTTCACTCTCTTTTCTCCTATAGGGATACATGTATTTGGAACTCTAAATCAAACACGGTTTGTGCTAGCTCTTTGAAACTTGACACAATAAAGCAGTTTCAAGTTCTATCTCTATGGTTTGTTTGCTGTTGATGTAGCCCTAAGCAGAGACTGGCGAGAATCACTTTCATGGAAAGGGCCTGCCAAGCTTCCAAAAAACTACGTGTTGCCTGAAATCTCAGCAAACACTTTTTCACCCAATCTTGATGATACTTTCAGGTAATGATCAGTACACCAAGCCCACTTGGCTCGCCAAATTTCGTTCTTCTAGGTTAAACCGTTCGTTGGCAGTAACCGGTTTCATTTTGAGGTTTCACTCTGTTTTCTCCTATAGGGATACATGTATTTGGAACTCTAAATCAAACACGGTTTGTGCTAGCTCTTTGAAACTTGACACAATAAAGCAGTTTCAAGTTCTATCTCTATGGTTTGTTTGCTGTTGATGTAGCCCTAAGCAGAGACTGGCGAGAATCACTTTCATGGAAAGGGCCTGCCAAGCTTCCAAAAAACTACGAGTTGCCTGCAATCTCAGCAAACACTTTTTCACCCAATCTTGATGATACTTTCAGGTAATGATCAGTACACCAAGCCCATTTGGCTCGCCAAATTTCGTTCTTCTAGGTTAAACCGTTCGTTGGCAGTAACCGGTTTCATTTTGAGGTTTCACTCTGTTTTCTCCTATAGGGATACATGTATTTGGAACTCTAAATCAAACACGGTTTGTGCTAGCTCTTTGAAACTTGACACAATAAAGCAGTTTCAAGTTCTATCTCTATGGTTTGTTTGCTGTTGATGTAGCCCTAAGCAGAGACTGGCGAGAATCACTTTCATGGAAAGGGCCTGCCAAGCTTCCACAAAACTACGAGTTGCCTGAAATCTCAGCAAACACTTTTTCACCCAATCTTGATGATACTTGCAGGTAATGATCAGTACACCAAGCCCACTTGGCTCGCCAAATTTCGTTCTTCTAGGTTAAACCGTTCGTTGGCAGTAACCGGTTTCATTTTGAGGTTCACTCTGTTTTCTCCTATAGGGATACATGTATTTGGAACTCTAAATCAAACATGGTTTGTGCTAGCTCTTTGAAACTTGACACAGTAAAGCAGTTTCAAGTTCTATCTCTATGGTTTGTTTGCTGTTGATGTAGCCCTAAGCAGAGACTGGCGAGAATCACTTTCATGGAAAGGGCCTGCCAAGCTTCCAAAAAACTACGAGTTGCCTGAAATCTCAGCAAAAACTTTTTCACCCAATCTTGATGATACTTTCAGGTAATGATCAGTACACCAAGCCCACTTGGCTCGCCAAATTTCGTTCTTCTAGGTTAAACCGTTCGTTGGCAGTAACCGGTTTCATTTTGAGGTTTCACTCTGTTTTCTCCTATAGGGATACATGTATTTGGAACTCTAAATCAAACACGGTTTGTGCTAGCTCTTTGAAACTTGACACAATAAAGCAGTTTCAAGTTCTATCTCTATGGTTTGTTTGCTGTTGATGTAGCCCTAAGCAGAGACTGGCGAGAATCACTTTCATGGAAAGGGCCTGCCAAGCTTCCAAAAAACTACGAGTTGCCTGCAATCTCAGCAAACACTTTTTCACCCAATCTTGATGATACTTTCAGGTAATGATCAGTACACCAAGCCCATTTGGCTCGCCAAATTTCGTTCTTCTAGGTTAAACCGTTCCTAGGCAGTAACCGGTTTCATTTTGAGGTTTCACTCTGTTTTCTCCTATAGGGATACATGTATTTGGAACTCTACATCAAACACGGTTTTTGCTAGCTCTTTGAAACTTGACACAATAAAGCAGTTTCAAGTTCTATCTCTATGGTTTGTTTGCTGTTGATGTAGCCCTAAGCAGAGACTGGCGAGAATCACTTTCATGGAAAGGGCCTGCCAAGCTTCCACAAAACTACGAGTTTCCTGAAATCTCAGCAAACACTTTTTCACCCAATTTTGATGATACTTGCAGGTAATGATCAGTACACCAAGCCCACTTGGCTCGCCAAATTTCGTTCTTCTAGGTTAAACCGTTCGTTGGCAGTAACCGGTTTCATTTTGAGGTTCACTCTGTTTTCTCCTATAGGGATACATGTATTTGGAACTCTAAATCAAACACGGTTTGTGCTAGCTCTTTGAAACTTGACACAGTAAAGCAGTTTCAAGTTCTATCTCTATGGTTTGTTTGCTGTTGATGTAGCCCTAAGCAGAGACTGGCGAGAATCACTTTCATGGAAAGGGCCTGCCAAGCTTCCAAAAAACTACGAGTTGCCTGAAATCTCAGCAAACACTTTTTCACCCAATCTTGATGATACTTTCAGGTAATGATCAGTACACCAAGCCCACTTGGCTCGCCAAATTTCGTTCTTCTAGGTTAAACCGTTCGTTGGCAGTAACCGGTTTCATTTTGAGGTTTCACTCTGTTTTCTCCTATAGGGATACATGTATTTGGAACTCTAAATCAAACACGGTTTGTGCTAGCTCTTTGAAACTTGACACAATAAAGCAGTTTCAAGTTCTATCTCTATGGTTTGTTTGCTGTTGATGTAGCCCTAAGCAGAGACTGGCGAGAATCACTTTCATGGAAAGGGCCTGCCAAGCTTCCAAAAAACTACGAGTTGCCTGAAATCTCAGCAAACACTTTTTCACCCAATCTTGATGATACTTGCAGGTAATGATCAGTACACCAAGCCCACTTGGCTCGCCAAATTTCGTTCTTCTAGGTTAAACCGTTCCTTGGCAGTAACCGGTTTCATTTTGAGGTTTCACTCTGTTTTCTCCTATAGGGATTCATGTATTTGGAACTCTAAATCAAACACGGTTTGTGCTAGCTCTTTGAAACTTGACACAATAAAGCAGTTTCAAGTTCTGCCTCTATGGTTTGTTTGCTGTTGATGTAGCCCTAAGCAGAGACTGGCGAGAATCACTTTCATGGAAAGGGCCTGCCAAGCTTCCAAAAAACTACGAGTTGCCTGCAATCTCAGCAAACACTTTTTCACCCAATCTTGATGATACTTTCAGGTAATGATCAGTACACCAAGCCCATT
>NW_027523972.1:0-38201 GCF_052094955.1 Ictidomys tridecemlineatus
TCACTTTGAGGTTTCACTCTGTTTTCTCCTATAGGGATACATGTATTTGGAACTCTAAATCAAACACGGTTTGTGCTAGATCTTTGAAACTTGACACAATAAAGCAGTTTCAAGTTCTATCTCTATGGTTTGTTTGCTGTTGATGTAGCCCTAAGCAGAGACTGGCGAGAATCACTTTCATGGAAAGGGCCTGCCAAGCTTCCAAAAAACTACGAGTTGCCTGAAATCTCAGCACACACTTTTTCACCCAATCTTGATGAAACTTTCAGGTAATGATCAGTACACCAATCCCACTTGGCTCGCCAAATTTCGTTCTTCTAGGTGAAACCGTTCGTTGGCAGTAACCGGTTTCATTTTTAGGTTTCACTCTGTTTTCTCCTATAGGGATACATGTATTTGGAACTCTAAATCAAACACGGTTTGTGCTAGCTCTTTGAAACTTGACACAATAAAGCAGTTTCAAGTTCTATCTCTATGGTTTGTTTGCTGTTGATGTAGCCCTAAGCAGAGACTGGCGAGAATCACTTTCATGGAAAGGGCCTGCCAAGCTTCCAAAAAACTACGAGTGGCCTGAAATCTCAGGAACACTTTTTCACCCAATCTTGATGATACTTTCAGGTAATGATCAGTACACCAATCCCACTTGGCTCGCCAAATTTCGTTCTTCTAGGTTAAACCGTTCGTTGGCAGTAACCGGTTTCATTTTGAGGTTTCACTCTGTTTTCTCCTATAGGGATACATGTATTTGGAACTCTAAATCAATCACGGTTTGTGCTAGCTCTTTGAAACTTGACACAATAAAGCAGTTTCAAGTTTTATCTCTATGGTTTGTTTGCTGTTGATGTAGCCCTAAGCAGAGACTGGCGAGAATCACTTTCATGGAAAGGGCCTGCCAAGCTTCCAAAAAACTACGAGTGGCCTGAAATCTCAGGAACACTTTTTCACCCAATCTTGATGATACTTTCAGGTAATGATCAGTACACCAATCCCACTTGGCTCGCCAAATTTCGTTCTTCTAGGTTAAACCGTTCGTTGGCAGTAACCGGTTTCACTTTGAGGTTTCACTCTGTTTTCTCCTATAGGGATACATGTATTTGGAACTCTAAATCAAACACGGTTTGTGCTAGCTCTTTGAAACTTGACACAATAAAGCAGTTTCAAGTTCTATCTCTATGGTTTGTTTGCTGTTGATGTAGCCCTAAGCAGAGACTGGCGAGAATCACTTTCATGGAAAGGGCCTGCCAAGCTTCCAAAAAACTACGAGTGGCCTGAAATCTCAGGAACACTTTTTCACCCAATCTTGATGATACTTTCAGGTAATGATCAGTACACCAATCCCACTTGGCTCGCCAAATTTCGTTCTTCTAGGTTAAACCGTTCGTTGGCAGTAACCGGTTTCATTTTGAGGTTTCACTCTGTTTTCTCCTATAGGGATACATGTATTTGGAACTCTAAATCAAACACGGTTTGTGCTAGCTCTTTGAATCTTGACACAATAAAGCAGTTTCAAGTTCTATCTCTATGGTTTGTTTGCTGTTGATGTAGCCCTAAGCAGAGACTGGCGAGAATCACTTTCATGGAAAGGGCCTGCCAAGCTTCCAAAAAACTATGAGTGGCCTGAAATCTCAGGAACACTTTTTCACCCAATCTTGATGATACTTTCAGGTAATGATCAGTACACCAATCCCACTTGGCTCGCCAAATTTCGTTCTTCTAGGTTAAACCGTTCGTTGGCAGTAACCGGTTTCATTTTGAGGTTTCACTCTGTTTTCTCCTATAGGGATACATGTATTTGGAACTCTAAATCAAACACGGTTTGTGCTAGCTCTTTGAAACTTGACACAATAAAGCAGTTTCAAGTTCTATCTCTATGGTTTGTTTGCTGTTGATGTAGCCCTAAGCAGAGACTGGCGAGAATCACTTTCATGGAAAGGGCCTGCCAAGCTTCCAAAAAACTACGAGTTGCCTGAAATATCAGCACACACTTTTTTCACCCAATCTTGATGAAACTTTCAGGTAATGATCAGTACCCCAATCCCACTTGGCTCGCCAAATTTCGTTCTTCTAGGTTAAACCGTTCGTTGGCAGTAACCGGTTTCATTTTGAGGTTTCACTCTGTTTTCTCCTATAGGGATACATGTATTTGGAACTCTAAATCAAACACGGTTTGTGCTAGCTCTTTGAAACTTGACAAAATAAAGCAGTTTCAAGTTCTATCTCTATGGTTTGTTGGCTGTTGATGTAGCCATAAGCAGAGACTGGCGAGAATCACTTTCATGGAAAGGGCCTGCCAAGCTTCCAAAAAACTACGAGTGGCCTGAAATCTCAGGAACACTTTTTCACCCAATCTTGATGATAGTTTCAGGTAATGATGAGTACACCAATCCCACTTGGCTCGCCAAATTTCATTCTTCTACGTTAAACCGTTCGTTGGCAGTAACCGGTTTCATTTTGAGGTTTCACTCTGTTTTCTCCTATAGGGATACATGTATTTGGAACTCTAAATCAAACACGGTTTGTGCTAGCTCTTTGAAACTTGACACAATAAAGCAGTTTCAAGTTCTATCTCTATGGTTTGTTTGCTGTTGATGTAGCCCTAAGCAGAGACTGGCGAGAATCACTTTCATGGAAAGGGCCTGCCAAGCTTCCAAAAAACTACGAGTGGCCTGAAATCTCAGGAACACTTTTTCACCCAATCTTGATGATACTTTCAGGTAAGGATTAGTACACCAATCCCACTTGGCTCGCCAAATTTCGTTCTTCTAGGTTAAACCGTTCGTTGGCAGTAACCGGTTTCACTTTGAGGTTTCACTCTGTTTTCTCCTATAGGGATACATGTATTTGGAACTCTAAATCAAACACGGTTTGTGCTAGATCTTTGAAACTTGACACAATAAAGCAGTTTCAAGTTCTATCTCTATGGTTTGTTTGCTGTTGATGTAGCCCTAAGCAGAGACTGGCGAGAATCACTTTCATGGAAAGGGCCTGCCAAGCTTCCAAAAAACTACGAGTTGCCTGAAATCTCAGCACACACTTTTTCACCCAATCTTGATGAAACTTTCAGGTAATGATCAGTACACCAATCCCACTTGGCTCGCCAAATTTCGTTCTTCTAGGTTAAACCGTTCGTTGGCAGTAACCGGTTTCATTTTTAGGTTTCACTCTGTTTTCTCCTATAGGGATACATGTATTTGGAACTCTAAATCAAACACGGTTTGTGCTAGCTCTTTGAAACTTGACACAATAAAGCAGTTTCAAGTTCTATCTCTATGGTTTGTTTGCTGTTGATGTAGCCCTAAGCAGAGACTGGCGAGAATCACTTTCATGGAAAGGGCCTGCCAAGCTTCCAAAAAACTACGAGTGGCCTGAAATCTCAGGAACACTTTTTCACCCAATCTTGATGATACTTTCAGGTAATGATCAGTACACCAATCCCACTTGGCTCGCCAAATTTCGTTCTTCTAGGTTAAACCGTTCGTTGGCAGTAACCGGTTTCATTTTGAGGTTTCACTCTGTTTTCTCCTATAGGGATACATGTATTTGGAACTCTAAATCAATCACGGTTTGTGCTAGCTCTTTGAAACTTGACACAATAAAGCAGTTTCAAGTTTTATCTCTATGGTTTGTTTGCTGTTGATGTAGCCCTAAGCAGAGACTGGCGAGAATCACTTTCATGGAAAGGGCCTGCCAAGCTTCCAAAAAACTACGAGTGGCCTGAAATCTCAGGAACACTTTTTCACCCAATCTTGATGATACTTTCAGGTAATGATCAGTACACCAATCCCACTTGGCTCGCCAAATTTCGTTCTTCTAGGTTAAACCGTTCGTTGGCAGTAACCGGTTTCACTTTGAGGTTTCACTCTGTTTTCTCCTATAGGGATACATGTATTTGGAACTCTAAATCAAACACGGTTTGTGCTAGCTCTTTGAAACTTGACACAATAAAGCAGTTTCAAGTTCTATCTCTATGGTTTGTTTGCTGTTGATGTAGCCCTAAGCAGAGACTGGCGAGAATCACTTTCATGGAAAGGGCCTGCCAAGCTTCCAAAAAACTACGAGTGGCCTGAAATCTCAGGAACACTTTTTCACCCAATCTTGATGATACTTTCAGGTAATGATCAGTACACCAATCCCACTTGGCTCGCCAAATTTCGTTCTTCTAGGTTAAACCGTTCGTTGGCAGTAACCGGTTTCATTTTGAGGTTTCACTCTGTTTTCTCCTATAGGGATACATGTATTTGGAACTCTAAATCAAACACGGTTTGTGCTAGCTCTTTGAATCTTGACACAATAAAGCAGTTTCAAGTTCTATCTCTATGGTTTGTTTGCTGTTGATGTAGCCCTAAGCAGAGACTGGCGAGAATCACTTTCATGGAAAGGGCCTGCCAAGCTTCCAAAAAACTACGAGTTGCCTGAAATCTCAGCACACCCTTTTTCACCCAATCTTGATGAAACTTTCAGGTAATGATCAGTACCCCAATCCCACTTGGCTCGCCAAATTTCGTTCTTCTAGGTTAAACCGTTCGTTGGCAGTAACCGGTTTCATTTTGAGGTTTCACTCTGTTTTCTCCTATAGGGATACATGTATTTGGAACTCTAAATCAAACACGGTTTGTGCTAGCTCTTTGAAACTTGACAAAATAAAGCAGTTTCAAGTTCTATCTCTATGGTTTGTTGGCTGTTGATGTAGCCCTAAGCAGAGACTGGCGAGAATCACTTTCATGGAAAGGGCCTGCCAAGCTTCCAAAAAACTACGAGTGGCCTGAAATCTCAGGAACACTTTTTCATCCAATCTTGATGATAGTTTCAGGTAATGATCAGTACACCAATCCCACTTGGCTCGCCAAATTTCGTTATTCTAGGTTAAACCGTTCGTTGGCAGTAACCGGTTTCACTTTGAGGTTTCACTCTGTTTTCTCCTATAGGGATACATGTATTTGGAACTCTAAATCAAACACGGTTTGTGCTAGCTCTTTGAAACTTGACACAATAAAGCAGTTTCAAGTTCTATCTCTATGGTTTGTTTGCTGTTGATGTAGCCCTAAGCAGAGACTGGCGAGAATCACTTTCATGGAAAGGGCCTGCCAAGCTTCCAAAAAACTACGAGTGGCCTGAAATCTCAGGAACACTTTTTCACCCAATCTTGATGATACTTTCAGGTAATGATCAGTACACCAATCCCACTTGGCTCGCCAAATTTCGTTCTTCTAGGTTAAACCGTTCGTTGGCAGTAACCGGTTTCATTTTGAGGTTTCACTCTGTTTTCTCCTATAGGGATACATGTATTTGGAACTCTAAATCAAACACGGTTTGTGCTAGCTCTTTGAATCTTGACACAATAAAGCAGTTTCAAGTTCTATCTCTATGGTTTGTTTGCTGTTGATGTAGCCCTAAGCAGAGACTGGCGAGAATCACTTTCATGGAAAGGGCCTGCCAAGCTTCCAAAAAACTATGAGTGGCCTGAAATCTCAGGAACACTTTTTCACCCAATCTTGATGATACTTTCAGGTAATGATCAGTACACCAATCCCACTTGGCTCGCCAAATTTCGTTCTTCTAGGTTAAACCGTTCGTTGGCAGTAACCGGTTTCATTTTGAGGTTTCACTCTGTTTTCTCCTATAGGGATACATGTATTTGGAACTCTAAATCAAACACGGTTTGTGCTAGCTCTTTGAAACTTGACACAATAAAGCAGTTTCAAGTTCTATCTCTATGGTTTGTTTGCTGTTGATGTAGCCCTAAGCAGAGACTGGCGAGAATCACTTTCATGGAAAGGGCCTGCCAAGCTTCCAAAAAACTACGAGTTGCCTGAAATATCAGCACACACTTTTTCACCCAATCTTGATGAAACTTTCAGGTAATGATCAGTACCCCAATCCCACTTGGCTCGCCAAATTTCGTTCTTCTAGGTTAAACCGTTCGTTGGCAGTAACCGGTTTCATTTTGAGGTTTCACTCTGTTTTCTCCTATAGGGATACATGTATTTGGAACTCTAAATCAAACACGGTTTGTGCTAGCTCTTTGAAACTTGACAAAATAAAGCAGTTTCAAGTTCTATCTCTATGGTTTGTTGGCTGTTGATGTAGCCATAAGCAGAGACTGGCGAGAATCACTTTCATGGAAAGGGCCTGCCAAGCTTCCAAAAAACTACGAGTGGCCTGAAATCTCAGGAACACTTTTTCACCCAATCTTGATGATAGTTTCAGGTAATGATGAGTACACCAATCCCACTTGGCTCGCCAAATTTCATTCTTCTACGTTAAACCGTTCGTTGGCAGTAACCGGTTTCATTTTGAGGTTTCACTCTGTTTTCTCCTATAGGGATACATGTATTTGGAACTCTAAATCAAACACGGTTTGTGCTAGCTCTTTGAAACTTGACACAATAAAGCAGTTTCAAGTTCTATCTCTATGGTTTGTTTGCTGTTGATGTAGCCCTAAGCAGAGACTGGCGAGAATCACTTTCATGGAAAGGGCCTGCCAAGCTTCCAAAAAACTACGAGTGGCCTGAAATCTCAGGAACACTTTTTCACCCAATCTTGATGATACTTTCAGGTAAGGATCAGTACACCAATCCCACTTGGCTCGCCAAATTTCGTTCTTCTAGGTTAAACCGTTCGTTGGCAGTAACCGGTTTCACTTTGAGGTTTCACTCTGTTTTCTCCTATAGGGATACATGTATTTGGAACTCTAAATCAAACACGGTTTGTGCTAGATCTTTGAAACTTGACACAATAAAGCAGTTTCAAGTTCTATCTCTATGGTTTGTTTGCTGTTGATGTAGCCCTAAGCAGAGACTGGCGAGAATCACTTTCATGGAAAGGGCCTGCCAAGCTTCCAAAAAACTACGAGTTGCCTGAAATCTCAGCACACACTTTTTCACCCAATCTTGATGAAACTTTCAGGTAATGATCAGTACACCAATCCCACTTGGCTCGCCAAATTTCGTTCTT
The DNA here is from genome assembly GCF_052094955.1 of Ictidomys tridecemlineatus. Classification (NCBI taxonomy): domain Eukaryota; kingdom Metazoa; phylum Chordata; class Mammalia; order Rodentia; family Sciuridae; genus Ictidomys; species Ictidomys tridecemlineatus. The sequence continues at coordinate 6,955 of NW_027523972.1, forward strand.
CTAGGTTAAACCGTTCGTTGGCAGTAACCGGTTTCATTTTTAGGTTTCACTCTGTTTTCTCCTATAGGGATACATGTATTTGGAACTCTAAATCAAACACGGTTTGTGCTAGCTCTTTGAAACTTGACACAATAAAGCAGTTTCAAGTTCTATCTCTATGGTTTGTTTGCTGTTGATGTAGCCCTAAGCAGAGACTGGCGAGAATCACTTTCATGGAAAGGGCCTGCCAAGCTTCCAAAAAACTACGAGTGGCCTGAAATCTCAGGAACACTTTTTCACCCAATCTTGATGATACTTTCAGGTAATGATCAGTACACCAATCCCACTTGGCTCGCCAAATTTCGTTCTTCTAGGTTAAACCGTTCGTTGGCAGTAACCGGTTTCATTTTGAGGTTTCACTCTGTTTTCTCCTATAGGGATACATGTATTTGGAACTCTAAATCAATCACGGTTTGTGCTAGCTCTTTGAAACTTGACACAATAAAGCAGTTTCAAGTTTTATCTCTATGGTTTGTTTGCTGTTGATGTAGCCCTAAGCAGAGACTGGCGAGAATCACTTTCATGGAAAGGGCCTGCCAAGCTTCCAAAAAACTACGAGTGGCCTGAAATCTCAGGAACACTTTTTCACCCAATCTTGATGATACTTTCAGGTAATGATCAGTACACCAATCCCACTTGGCTCGCCAAATTTCGTTCTTCTAGGTTAAACCGTTCGTTGGCAGTAACCGGTTTCACTTTGAGGTTTCACTCTGTTTTCTCCTATAGGGATACATGTATTTGGAACTCTAAATCAAACACGGTTTGTGCTAGCTCTTTGAAACTTGACACAATAAAGCAGTTTCAAGTTCTATCTCTATGGTTTGTTTGCTGTTGATGTAGCCCTAAGCAGAGACTGGCGAGAATCACTTTCATGGAAAGGGCCTGCCAAGCTTCCAAAAAACTACGAGTGGCCTGAAATCTCAGGAACACTTTTTCACCCAATCTTGATGATACTTTCAGGTAATGATCAGTACACCAATCCCACTTGGCTCGCCAAATTTCGTTCTTCTAGGTTAAACCGTTCGTTGGCAGTAACCGGTTTCATTTTGAGGTTTCACTCTGTTTTCTCCTATAGGGATACATGTATTTGGAACTCTAAATCAAACACGGTTTGTGCTAGCTCTTTGAATCTTGACACAATAAAGCAGTTTCAAGTTCTATCTCTATGGTTTGTTTGCTGTTGATGTAGCCCTAAGCAGAGACTGGCGAGAATCACTTTCATGGAAAGGGCCTGCCAAGCTTCCAAAAAACTACGAGTTGCCTGAAATCTCAGCACACCCTTTTTCACCCAATCTTGATGAAACTTTCAGGTAATGATCAGTACCCCAATCCCACTTGGCTCGCCAAATTTCGTTCTTCTAGGTTAAACCGTTCGTTGGCAGTAACCGGTTTCATTTTGAGGTTTCACTCTGTTTTCTCCTATAGGGATACATGTATTTGGAACTCTAAATCAAACACGGTTTGTGCTAGCTCTTTGAAACTTGACAAAATAAAGCAGTTTCAAGTTCTATCTCTATGGTTTGTTGGCTGTTGATGTAGCCCTAAGCAGAGACTGGCGAGAATCACTTTCATGGAAAGGGCCTGCCAAGCTTCCAAAAAACTACGAGTGGCCTGAAATCTCAGGAACACTTTTTCACCCAATCTTGATGATACTTTCAGGTAATGATCAGTACACCAATCCCACTTGGCTCGCCAAATTTCGTTCTTCTAGGTTAAACCGTTCGTTGGCAGTAACCGGTTTCACTTTGAGGTTTCACTCTGTTTTCTCCTATAGGGATACATGTATTTGGAACTCTAAATCAAACACGGTTTGTGCTAGCTCTTTGAAACTTGACACAATAAAGCAGTTTCAAGTTCTATCTCTATGGTTTGTTTGCTGTTGATGTAGCCCTAAGCAGAGACTGGCGAGAATCACTTTCATGGAAAGGGCCTGCCAAGCTTCCAAAAAACTACGAGTGGCCTGAAATCTCAGGAACACTTTTTCACCCAATCTTGATGATACTTTCAGGTAATGATCAGTACACCAATCCCACTTGGCTCGCCAAATTTCGTTCTTCTAGGTTAAACCGTTCGTTGGCAGTAACCGGTTTCATTTTGAGGTTTCACTCTGTTTTCTCCTATAGGGATACATGTATTTGGAACTCTAAATCAAACACGGTTTGTGCTAGCTCTTTGAATCTTGACACAATAAAGCAGTTTCAAGTTCAATCTCTATGGTTTGTTTGCTGTTGATGTAGCCCTAAGCAGAGACTGGCGAGAATCACTTTCATGGAAAGGGCCTGCCAAGCTTCCAAAAAACTACGAGTGGCCTGAAATCTCAGGAACACTTTTTCACCCAATCTTGATGATACTTTCAGGTAATGATCAGTACACCAATCCCACTTGGCTCGCCAAATTTCGTTCTTCTAGGTTAAACCGTTCGTTGGCAGTAACCGGTTTCATTTTGAGGTTTCACTCTGTTTTCTCCTATAGGGATACATGTATTTGGAACTCTAAATCAAACACGGTTTGTGCTAGCTCTTTGAAACTTGACAAAATAAAGCAGTTTCAAGTTCTATCTCTATGGTTTGTTGGCTGTTGATGTAGCCATAAGCAGAGACTGGCGAGAATCACTTTCATGGAAAGGGCCTGCCAAGCTTCCAAAAAACTACGAGTGGCCTGAAATCTCAGGAACACTTTTTCACCCAATCTTGATGATAGTTTCAGGTAATGATGAGTACACCAATCCCACTTGGCTCGCCAAATTTCATTCTTCTACGTTAAACCGTTCGTTGGCAGTAACCGGTTTCATTTTGAGGTTTCACTCTGTTTTCTCCTATAGGGATACATGTATTTGGAACTCTAAATCAAACACGGTTTGTGCTAGCTCTTTGAAACTTGACACAATAAAGCAGTTTCAAGTTCTATCTCTATGGTTTGTTTGCTGTTGATGTAGCCCTAAGCAGAGACTGGCGAGAATCACTTTCATGGAAAGGGCCTGCCAAGCTTCCAAAAAACTACGAGTGGCCTGAAATCTCAGGAACACTTTTTCACCCAATCTTGATGATACTTTCAGGTAAGGATCAGTACACCAATCCCACTTGGCTCGCCAAATTTCGTTCTTCTAGGTTAAACCGTTCGTTGGCAGTAACCGGTTTCACTTTGAGGTTTCACTCTGTTTTCTCCTATAGGGATACATGTATTTGGAACTCTAAATCAAACACGGTTTGTGCTAGATCTTTGAAACTTGACACAATAAAGCAGTTTCAAGTTCTATCTCTATGGTTTGTTTGCTGTTGATGTAGCCCTAAGCAGAGACTGGCGAGAATCACTTTCATGGAAAGGGCCTGCCAAGCTTCCAAAAAACTACGAGTTGCCTGAAATCTCAGCACACACTTTTTCACCCAATCTTGATGAAACTTTCAGGTAATGATCAGTACACCAATCCCACTTGGCTCGCCAAATTTCGTTCTTCTAGGTTAAACCGTTCGTTGGCAGTAACCGGTTTCATTTTTAGGTTTCACTCTGTTTTCTCCTATAGGGATACATGTATTTGGAACTCTAAATCAAACACGGTTTGTGCTAGCTCTTTGAAACTTGACACAATAAAGCAGTTTCAAGTTCTATCTCTATGGTTTGTTTGCTGTTGATGTAGCCCTAAGCAGAGACTGGCGAGAATCACTTTCATGGAAAGGGCCTGCCAAGCTTCCAAAAAACTACGAGTGGCCTGAAATCTCAGGAACACTTTTTCACCCAATCTTGATGATACTTTCAGGTAATGATCAGTACACCAATCCCACTTGGCTCGCCAAATTTCGTTCTTCTAGGTTAAACCGTTCGTTGGCAGTAACCGGTTTCATTTTGAGGTTTCACTCTGTTTTCTCCTATAGGGATACATGTATTTGGAACTCTAAATCAATCACGGTTTGTGCTAGCTCTTTGAAACTTGACACAATAAAGCAGTTTCAAGTTTTATCTCTATGGTTTGTTTGCTGTTGATGTAGCCCTAAGCAGAGACTGGCGAGAATCACTTTCATGGAAAGGGCCTGCCAAGCTTCCAAAAAACTACGAGTGGCCTGAAATCTCAGGAACACTTTTTCACCCAATCTTGATGATACTTTCAGGTAATGATCAGTACACCAATCCCACTTGGCTCGCCAAATTTCGTTCTTCTAGGTTAAACCGTTCGTTGGCAGTAACCGGTTTCACTTTGAGGTTTCACTCTGTTTTCTCCTATAGGGATACATGTATTTGGAACTCTAAATCAAACACGGTTTGTGCTAGCTCTTTGAAACTTGACACAATAAAGCAGTTTCAAGTTCTATCTCTATGGTTTGTTTGCTGTTGATGTAGCCCTAAGCAGAGACTGGCGAGAATCACTTTCATGGAAAGGGCCTGCCAAGCTTCCAAAAAACTACGAGTGGCCTGAAATCTCAGGAACACTTTTTCACCCAATCTTGATGATACTTTCAGGTAATGATCAGTACACCAATCCCACTTGGCTCGCCAAATTTCGTTCTTCTTGGTTAAACCGTTCGTTGGCAGTAACCGGTTTCATTTTGAGGTTTCACTCTGTTTTCTCCTATAGGGATACATGTATTTGGAACTCTAAATCAAACACGGTTTGTGCTAGCTCTTTGAATCTTGACACAATAAAGCAGTTTCAAGTTCTATCTCTATGGTTTGTTTGCTGTTGATGTAGCCCTAAGCAGAGACTGGCGAGAATCACTTTCATGGAAAGGGCCTGCCAAGCTTCCAAAAAACTACGAGTTGCCTGAAATCTCAGCACACACTTTTTCACCCAATCTTGATGAAACTTTCAGGTAATGATCAGTACCCCAATCCCACTTGGCTCGCCAAATTTCGTTCTTCTAGGTTAAACCGTTCGTTGGCAGTAACCGGTTTCATTTTGAGGTTTCACTCTGTTTTCTCCTATAGGGATACATGTATTTGGAACTCTAAATCAAACACGGTTTGTGCTAGCTCTTTGAAACTTGACAAAATAAAGCAGTTTCAAGTTCTATCTCTATGGTTTGTTGGCTGTTGATGTAGCCCTAAGCAGAGACTGGCGAGAATCACTTTCATGGAAAGGGCCTGCCAAGCTTCCAAAAAACTACGAGTGGCCTGAAATCTCAGGAACACTTTTTCACCCAATCTTGATGATACTTTCAGGTAATGATCAGTACACCAATCCCACTTGGCTCGCCAAATTTCGTTCTTCTAGGTTAAACCGTTCGTTGGCAGTAACCGGTTTCACTTTGAGGTTTCACTCTGTTTTCTCCTATAGGGATACATGTATTTGGAACTCTAAATCAAACACGGTTTGTGCTAGCTCTTTGAAACTTGACACAATAAAGCAGTTTCAAGTTGTATCTCTATGGTTTGTTTGCTGTTGATGTAGCCCTAAGCAGAGACTGGCGAGAATCACTTTCATGGAAAGGGCCTGCCAAGCTTCCAAAAAACTACGAGTGGCCTGAAATCTCAGGAACACTTTTTCACCCAATCTTGATGATACTTTCAGGTAATGATCAGTACACCAATCCCACTTGGCTCGCCAAATTTCGTTCTTCTAGGTTAAACCGTTCGTTGGCAGTAACCGGTTTCATTTTGAGGTTTCACTCTGTTTTCTCCTATAGGGATACATGTATTTGGAACTCTAAATCAAACACGGTTTGTGCTAGCTCTTTGAATCTTGACACAATAAAGCAGTTTCAAGTTCTATCTCTATGGTTTGTTTGCTGTTGATGTAGCCCTAAGCAGAGACTGGCGAGAATCACTTTCATGGAAAGGGCCTGCCAAGCTTCCAAAAAACTACGAGTGGCCTGAAATCTCAGGAACACTTTTTCACCCAATCTTGATGATACTTTCAGGTAATGATCAGTACACCAATCCCACTTGGCTCGCCAAATTTCGTTCTTCTAGGTTAAACCGTTCGTTGGCAGTAACCGGTTTCATTTTGAGGTTTCACTCTGTTTTCTCCTATAGGGATACATGTATTTGGAACTCTAAATCAAACACGGTTTGTGCTAGCTCTTTGAAACTTGACACAATAAAGCAGTTTCAAGTTCTATCTCTATGGTTTGTTTGCTGTTGATGTAGCCCTAAGCAGAGACTGGCGAGAATCACTTTCATGGAAAGGGCCTGCCAAGCTTCCAAAAAACTACGAGTTGCCTGAAATATCAGCACACACTTTTTCACCCAATCTTGATGAAACTTTCAGGTAATGATCAGTACCCCAATCCCACTTGGCTCGCCAAATTTCGTTCTTCTAGGTTAAACCGTTCGTTGGCAGTAACCGGTTTCATTTTGAGGTTTCACTCTGTTTTCTCCTATAGGGATACATGTATTTGGAACTCTAAATCAAACACGGTTTGTGCTAGCTCTTTGAAACTTGACAAAATAAAGCAGTTTCAAGTTCTATCTCTATGGTTTGTTGGCTGTTGATGTAGCCCTAAGCAGAGACTGGCGAGAATCACTTTCATGGAAAGGGCCTGCCAAGCTTCCAAAAAACTACAAGTGGCCTGAAATCTCAGGAACACTTTTTCACCCAATCTTGATGATACTTTCAGGTAATGATCAGTACACCAATCCCACTTGGCTCGCCAAATTTCATTCTTCTAGGTTAAACCGTTCGTTGGCAGTAACCGGTTTCATTTTGAGGTTTCACTCTGTTTTCTCCTATAGGGATACATGTATTTGGAACTCTAAATCAAACACGGTTTGTGCTAGCTCTTTGAAACTTGACACAATAAAGCAGTTTCAAGTTCTATCTCTATGGTTTGTTTGCTGTTGATGTAGCCCTAAGCAGAGACTGGCGAGAATCACTTTCATGGAAAGGGCCTGCCAAGCTTCCAAAAAACTACGAGTGGCCTGAAATCTCAGGAACACTTTTTCACCCAATCTTGATGATACTTTCAGGTAATGATCAGTACACCAATCCCACTTGGCTCGCCAATTTTCGTTCTTCTAGGTTAAACCGTTCGTTGGCAGTAACCGGTTTCACTTTGAGGTTTCACTCTGTTTTCTCCTATAGGGATACATGTATTTGGAACTCTAAATCAAACACGGTTTGTGCTAGCTCTTTGAAACTTGACACAATAAAGCAGTTTCAAGTTCTATCTCTATGGTTTGTTTGCTGTTGATGTAGCCCTAAGCAGAGACTGGCGAGAATCACTTTCATGGAAAGGGCCTGCCAAGCTTCCAAAAAACTACGAGTGGCCTGAAATCTCAGGAACACTTTTTCACCCAATCTTGATGATACTTTGAGGTAATGATCAGTACACCAATCCCACTTGGCTCGCCAAATTTCGTTCTTCTAGGTTAAACCGTTGGTTGGCAGTAACCGGTTTCATTTTGAGGTTTCACTCTGTTTTCTCCTATAGGGATACATGTATTTGGAACTCTAAATCAAACACGGTTTGTGCTAGATCTTTGAAACTTGACACAATAAAGCAGTTTCAAGTTCTATCTCTATGGTTTGTTTGCTGTTGATGTAGCCCTAAGCAGAGACTGGCGAGAATCACTTTCATGGAAAGGGCCTGCCAAGCTTCCAAAAAACTACGAGTTGCCTGAAATCTCAGCACACACTTTTTCACCCAATCTTGATGAAACTTTCAGGTAATGATCAGTACACCAATCCCACTTGGCTCGCCAAATTTCGTTCTTCTAGGTTAAACCGTTCGTTGGCAGTAACCGGTTTCATTTTGAGGTTTCACTCTGTTTTCTCCTATAGGGATACATGTATTTGGAACTCTAAATCAAACACGGTTTGTGCTAGCTCTTTGAAACTTGACACAATAAAGCAGTTTCAAGTTCTATCTCTATGGTTTGTTTGCTGTTGATGTAGCCCTAAGCAGAGACTGGCGAGAATCACTTTCATGGAAAGGGCCTGCCAAGCTTCCAAAAAACTACGAGTGGCCTGAAATCTCAGGAACACTTTTTCACCCAATCTTGATGATACTTTCAGGTAATGATCAGTACACCAATCCCACTTGGCTCGCCAAATTTCGTTCTTCTAGGTTAAACCGTTTGTTGGCAGTAACCGGTTTCATTTTGAGGTTTCACTCTGTTTTCTCCTATAGGGATACATGTATTTGGAACTCTAAATCAAACACGGTTTGTGCTAGCTCTTTGAAACTTGACACAATAAAGCAGTTTCAAGTTCTATCTCTATGGTTTGTTTGCTGTTGATGTAGCCCTAAGCAGAGACTGGCGAGAATCACTTTCATGGAAAGGGCCTGCCAAGCTTCAAAAAAACTACGAGTTGCCTGAAATCTCAGCACACACTTTTTCACCCAATCTTGATGAAACTTTCAGGTAATGATCATTACCCCAATCCCACTTGGCTCGCCAAATTTCGTTCTTCTAGGTTAAACCGTTCGTTGGCAGTAACCGGTTTCATTTTGAGGTTTCACTCTGTTTTCTCCTATAGGGATACATGTATTTGGAACTCTAAATCAAACACGGTTTGTGCTAGCTCTTTGAAACTTGACAAAATAAAGCAGTTTCAAGTTCTATCTCTATGGTTTGTTGGCTGTTGATGTAGCCCTAAGCAGAGACTGGCGAGAATCACTTTCATGGAAAGGGCCTGCCAAGCTTCCAAAAAACTACGAGTGGCCTGAAATCTCAGGAACACTTTTTCACCCAATCTTGATGATACTTTCAGGTAATGATCAGTACACCAATCCCACTTGGCTCGCCAAATTTCGTTCTTCTAGGTTAAACCGTTCGTTGGCAGTAACCGGTTTCACTTTGAGGTTTCACTCTGTTTTCTCCTATAGGGATACATGTATTTGGAACTCTAAATCAAACACGGTTTGTGCTAGCTCTTTGAAACTTGACACAATAAAGCAGTTTCAAGTTCTATCTCTATGGTTTGTTTGCTGTTGATGTAGCCCTAAGCAGAGACTGGCGAGAATCACTTTCATGGAAAGGGCCTGCCAAGCTTCCAAAAAACTACGAGTTGCCTGAAATATCAGGAACACTTTTTCACCCAATCTTGATGATACTTTCAGGTAATGATCAGTACACCAATCCCACTTGGCTCGCCAAATTTCGTTCTTCTAGGTTAAACCGTTCGTTGGCAGTAACCGGTTTCATTTTGAGGTTTCACTCTGTTTTCTCCTATAGGGATACATGTATTTGGAACTCTAAATCAAACACGGTTTGTGCTAGCTCTTTGAAACTTGACACAATAAAGCAGTTTCAAGTTCTATCTCTATGGTTTGTTTGCTGTTGATGTAGCCCTAAGCAGAGACTGGCGAGAATCACTTTCATGGAAAGGGCCTGCCAAGCTTCCAAAAAACTACGAGTTGCCTGAAATCTCAGCACACACTTTTTCACCCAACCTTGATGAAACTTTCAGGTAATGATCAGTACACCAAGCCCACTTGGCTCGCCAAATTTCGTTCTTCTAGGTTAAACCGTTCGTTGGCAGTAACCGGTTTCATTTTGAGGTTTCACTCTGTTTTCTCCTATAGGGATACATGTATTTGGAACTCTAAATCAAACACGGTTTGTGCTAGCTCTTTGAAACTTGACACAATAAAGCAGTTTCAAGTTCTATCTCTATGGTTTGTTTGCTGTTGATGTAGCCCTAAGCAGAGACTGGCGAGAATCACTTTCATGGAAAGGGCCTGCCAAGCTTCCAAAAAACTACGAGTTGCCTGAAATCTCAGCACACACTTTTTCACCCAATCTTGATGAAACTTTCAGGTAATGATCAGTACACCAATCCCACTTGGCTCGCCAAATTTCGTTCTTCTAGGTTAAACCGTTCGTTGGCAGTAAACGGTTTCATTTTGAGGTTTCACTCTGTTTTCTCCTATAGGGATACATGTATTTGGAACTCTAAATCAAACACGGTTTGTGCTAGCTCTTTGAAACTTGACAAAATAAAGCAGTTTCAAGTTCTATCTCTATGGTTTGTTGGCTGTTGATGTAGCCCTAAGCAGAGACTGGCGAGAATCACTTTCATGGAAAGGGCCTGCCAAGCTTCCAAAAAACTACGAGTGGCCTGAAATCTCAGGAACACTTTTTCACCCAATCTTGATGATACTTTCAGGTAATGATCAGTACACCAATCCCACTTGGCTCGCCAAATTTCGTTCTTCTAGGTTAAACCGTTCGTTGGCAGTAACCGGTTTCACTTTGAGGTTTCACTCTGTTTTCTCCTATAGGGATACATGTATTTGGAACTCTAAATCAAACACGGTTTGTGCTAGCTCTTTGAAACTTGACACAATAAAGCAGTTTCAAGTTCTATCTCTATGGTTTGTTTGCTGTTGATGTAGCCCTAAGCAGAGACTGGCGAGAATCACTTTCATGGAAAGGGCCTGCCAAGCTTCCAAAAAACTACGAGTTGCCTGAAATATCAGGAACACTTTTTCACCCAATCTTGATGATACTTTCAGGTAATGATCAGTACACCAATCCCACTTGGCTCGCCAAATTTCGTTCTTCTAGGTTAAACCGTTCGTTGGCAGTAACCGGTTTCATTTTGAGGTTTCACTCTGTTTTCTCCTATAGGGATACATGTATTTGGAACTCTAAATCAAACACGGTTTGTGCTAGCTCTTTGAAACTTGACACAATAAAGCAGTTTCAAGTTCTATCTCTATGGTTTGTTTGCTGTTGATGTAGCCCTAAGCAGAGACTGGCGAGAATCACTTTCTCTCATGGAAAGGGCCTGCCAAGCTTCCAAAAAACTACGAGTTGCCTGAAATCTCAGCACACACTTTTTCACCCAACCTTGATGAAACTTTCAGGTAATGATCAGTACACCAAGCCCACTTGGCTCGCCAAATTTCGTTCTTCTAGGTTAAACCGTTCGTTGGCAGTAACCGGTTTCATTTTGAGGTTTCACTCTGTTTTCTCCTATAGGGATACATGTATTTGGAACTCTAAATCAAACACGGTTTGTGCTAGCTCTTTGAAACTTGACACAATAAAGCAGTTTCAAGTTCTATCTCTATGGTTTGTTTGCTGTTGATGTAGCCCTAAGCAGAGACTGGCGACACTTTCATGGAAAGGGCCTGCCAAGCTTCCAAAAAACTACGAGTTGCCTGAAATCTCAGCACACACTTTTTCACCCAATCTTGATGAAACTTTCAGGTAATGATCAGTACACCAATCCCACTTGGCTCGCCAAATTTCGTTCTTCTAGGTTAAACCGTTCGTTGGCAGTAAACGGTTTCATTTTGAGGTTTCACTCTGTTTTCTCCTATAGGGATACATGTATTTGGAACTCTAAATCAAACACGGTTTGTGCTAGCTCTTTGAAACTTGACAAAATAAAGCAGTTTCAAGTTCTATCTCTATGGTTTGTTGGCTGTTGATGTAGCCCTAAGCAGAGACTGGCGAGAATCACTTTCATGGAAAGGGCCTGCCAAGCTTCCAAAAAACTACGAGTGGCCTGAAATCTCAGGAACACTTTTTCACCCAATCTTGATGATACTTTCAGGTAATGATCAGTACACCAATCCCACTTGGCTCGCCAAATTTCGTTCTTCTAGGTTAAACCGTTCGTTGGCAGTAACCGGTTTCACTTTGAGGTTTCACTCTGTTTTCTCCTATAGGGATACATGTATTTGGAACTCTAAATCAAACACGGTTTGTGCTAGCTCTTTGAAACTTGACACAATAAAGCAGTTTCAAGTTCTATCTCTATGGTTTGTTTGCTGTTGATGTAGCCCTAAGCAGAGACTGGCGAGAATCACTTTCATGGAAAGGGCCTGCCAAGCTTCCAAAAAACTACGAGTTGCCTGAAATATCAGGAACACTTTTTCACCCAATCTTGATGATACTTTCAGGTAATGATCAGTACACCAATCCCACTTGGCTCGCCAAATTTCGTTCTTCTAGGTTAAACCGTTCGTTGGCAGTAACCGGTTTCATTTTGAGGTTTCACTCTGTTTTCTCCTATAGGGATACATGTATTTGGAACTCTAAATCAAACACGGTTTGTGCTAGCTCTTTGAAACTTGACACAATAAAGCAGTTTCAAGTTCTATCTCTATGGTTTGTTTGCTGTTGATGTAGCCCTAAGCAGAGACTGGCGAGAATCACTTTCATGGAAAGGGCCTGCCAAGCTTCCAAAAAACTACGAGTTGCCTGAAATCTCAGCACACACTTTTTCACCCAACCTTGATGAAACTGTCAGGTAATGATCAGTACACCAAGCCCACTTGGCTCGCCAAATTTCGTTCTTCTAGGTTAAACCGTTCGTTGGCAGTAACCGGTTTCATTTTGAGGTTTCACTCTGTTTTCTCCTATAGGGATACATGTATTTGGAACTCTAAATCAAACACGGTTTGTGCTAGCTCTTTGAAACTTGACACAATAAAGCAGTTTCAAGTTCTATCTCTATGGTTTGTTTGCTGTTGATGTAGCCCTAAGCAGAGACTGGCGAGAATCACTTTCATGGAAAGGGCCTGCCAAGCTTCCAAAAAACTACGAGTTGCCTGAAATCTCAGCACACACTTTTTCACCCAATCTTGATGAAACTTTCAGGTAATGATCAGTACACCAATCCCACTTGGCTCGCCAAATTTCGTTCTTCTAGGTAAAACCGTTCGTTGGCAGTAACCTGTTTCATTTTGAGGTTTCACTCGGTTTTCTCCTATAGGGATACATGTATTTGGAACTCTAAATCAAACACGGTTTGTGCTAGCTCTTTGAAACTTGACAAAATAAAGCAGTTTCAAGTTCTATCTCTATGGTTTGTTGGCTGTTGATGTAGCCCTAAGCAGAGACTGGCGAGAATCACTTTCATGGAAAGGGCCTGCCAAGCTTCCAAAAAACTACGAGTGGCCTGAAATCTCAGGAACACTTTTTCACCCAATCTTGATGATACTTTCAGGTAATGATCAGTACACCAATCCCACTTGGCTCGCCAAATTTCGTTCTTCTAGGTTAAACCGTTCGTTGGCAGTAACCGGTTTCACTTTGAGGTTTCACTCTGTTTTCTCCTATAGGGATACATGTATTTGGAACTCTAAATCAAACACGGTTTGTGCTAGCTCTTTGAAACTTGACACAATAAAGCAGTTTCAAGTTCTATCTCTATGGTTTGTTTGCTGTTGATGTAGCCCTAAGCAGAGACTGGCGAGAATCACTTTCATGGAAAGGGCCTGCCAAGCTTCCAAAAAACTACGAGTTTCCTGAAATCTCAGCACACACTTTTTCACCCAATCTTGATGATACTTTCAGGTAATGATCAGTACACCAATCCCACTTGGCTCGCCAAATTTCGTTCTTCTAGGTTAAACCGTTCGTTGGCAGTAACCGGTTTCATTTTGAGGATTCACTCTGTTTTCTCCTATAGGGATACATGTATTTGGAACTCTAAATCAAACACGGTTTGTGCTAGCTCTTTGAAACTTGACACAATAAAGCAGTTTCAAGTTCTATCTCTATGGTTTGTTGGCTGTTGATGTAGCCCTAAGCAGAGACTGGCGAGAATCACTTTCATGGAAAGGGCCTGCCAAGCTTCCAAAAAACTACGAGTTGCCTGAAATCTCAGCACACACTTTTTCACCCAATCTTGATGAAACTTTCAGGTAATGATCAGTACACCAATCCCACTTGGCTCGCCAAATTTCGTTCTTCTAGGTTAAACCGTTCGTTGGCAGTAACCGCTTTCATTTTGAGGTTTCACTCTGTTTTCTCCTATAGGGATACATGTATTTGGAACTCTAAATCAAACACGGTTTGTGCTAGCTCTTTGAAACTTGACACAATAAAGCAGTTTCAAGTTCTATCTCTATGGTTTGTTTGCTGTTGATGTAGCCCTAAGCAGAGACTGGCGAGAATCACTTTTATGGAAAGGGACTGCCAAGCTTCCAAAAAACTACGAGTTGCCTGAAATCTCAGCACACACTTTTTCACCCAATCTTGATGAAACTTTCAGGTAATGATCAGTACACCAATCCCACTTGGCTCGCCAAATTTCATTCTTCTAGGTTAATCCGTTCGTTGGCAGTAACCGGTTTGACTTTGAGGTTTCACTCTGTTTTCTCCTATAGGGATACATGTATTTGGAACTCTAAATCAAACACGGTTTGTGCTAGCTCTTTGAAACTTGACACAATAAAGCAGTTTCAAGTTCTATCTCTATGGTTTGTTTGCTGTTGATGTAGCCCTAAGCAGAGACTGGCGAGAATCACTTTCATGGAAAGGGCCTGCCAAGCTTCCAAAAAACTACGAGTGGCCTGAAATCTCAGGAACACTTTTTCACCCAATCTTGATGATACTTTGAGGTAATGATCAGTACACCAATCCCACTTGGCTCGCCAAATTTCGTTCTTGTAGGTTAAACCGTTCGTTGGCAGTAACCGGTTTCATTTTGAGGTTTCACTCTGTTTTCTCCTATAGGGATACATGTATTTGGAACTCTAAATCAAACACGGTTTGTGCTAGATCTTTGAAACTTGACACAATAAAGCAGTTTCAAGTTCTATCTCTATGGTTTGTTTGCTGTTGATGTAGCCCTAAGCAGAGACTGGCGAGAATCACTTTCATGGAAAGGGCCTGCCAAGCTTCCAAAAAACTACGAGTTGCCTGAAATCTCAGCACACACTTTTTCACCCAATCTTGATGAAACTTTCAGGTAATGATCAGTATACCAATCCCACTTGGCTCGCCAAATTTCGTTCTTCTAGGTTAAACCGTTCGTTGGCAGTAACCGGTTTCATTTTGAGGTTTTACTCTGTTTTCTCCTATAGGGATACATGTATTTGGAACTCTAAATCAAACACGGTTTGTGCTAGCTCTTTGAAACTTGACACAATAAAGCAGTTTCAAGTTCTATCTCTATGGTTTGTTTGCTGTTGATGTAGCCCTAAGCAGAGACTGGCGAGAATCACTTTCATGGAAAGGGCCTGCCAAGCTTCCAAAAAACTACGAGTGCCCTGAAATCTCAGGAACACTTTTTCACCCAATCTTGATGATACTTTCAGGTAATGATCAGTACACCAATCCCACTTGGCTCGCCAAATTTCGTTCTTCTAGGTTAAACCGTTCGTTGGCAGTAACCGGTTTCACTTTGAGGTTTCACTCTGTTTTCTCCTATAGGGATACATGTATTTGGAACTCTAAATCAAACACGGTTTGTGCTAGCTCTTTGAAACTTGACACAATAAAGCAGTTTCAAGTTCTATCTCTATGGTTTGTTTGCTGTTGATGTAGCCCTAAGCAGAGAGTGGTGAGAATCACTTTCATGGAAAGGGCCTGCCAAGCTTCCAAAAAACTACGAGTGGCCTGAAATCTCAGGAACACTTTTTCACCCAATCTTGATGATACTTTCAGGTAATGATCACTACACCAATCCCACTTGGCTCGCCAAATTTCGTTCTTCTAGGTTAAACCGTTCGTTGGCAGTAACCGGTTTCATTTTGAGGTTTCACTCTGTTTTCTCCTATAGGGATACATGTATTTGGAACTCTAAATCAAACACGGTTTGTGCTAGCTCTTTGAAACTTGACACAATAAAGCAGTTTCAAGTTCTATCTCTGTGATTTGTTTGCTGTTTATGTAGCCCTAAGCAGAGACTGGCGAGAATCACTTTCATGGAAAGGGCCTGCCAAGCTTCCAAAAAACTACGAGTGGCCTGAAATCTCAGCACACACTTTTTCACCCAATCTTGATGAAACTTTCAGGTAATGATCAGTACACCAATCCCACTTGGCTCGCCAAATTTTGTTCTTCTAGGTTAAACCGTTCGTTGGCAGTAACCGGTTTCATTTTGAGGTTTCACTCTGTTTTCTCCTATAGGGATACATGTATTTGGAACTCTAAATCAAACACGGTTTGTGCTAGCTCTTTGAAACTTGACACAATAAAGCAGTTTCAAGTTCAATCTCTATGGTTTGTTTGCTGTTGATGTAGCCCTAAGCAGAGACTGGCGAGAATCACTTTCATGGAAAGGGCCTGCCAAGCTTCCAAAAAACTACGAGTTGCCTGAAATCTCAGGGAACACTTTTTCACCCAATCTTGATGATACTTTCAGGTAATGATCAGTACACCAATCCCACTTGGCTCGCCAAATTTAGTTCTTGTAGGTTAAACCGTTCGTTGGCAGTAACCGGTTTCATTTTGAGGTTTCACTCTGTTTTCTCCTATAGGGATACATGTATTTGGAACTCTAAATCAAACACGGTTTGTGCTAGCTCTTTGAAACTTGACACAATAAAGCAGTTTCAAGTTCTATCTCTATGGTTTGTTTGCTGTTGATGTAGCCCTAAGCAGAGACTGGCGAGAATCACTTTCATGGAAAGGGCCTGCCAAGCTTCCAAAAAACTACGAGTGCCCTGAAATCTGAGGAACACTTTTTCACCCAATCTTGATGATACTTTCAGGTAATGATCAGTACACCAATCCCACTTGGCTCGCCAAATTTTGTTCTTCTAGGTTAAACCGTTCGTTGGCAGTAACCGGTTTCATTTTGAGGTTTCACTCTGTTTTCTCCTATAGGGATACATGTATTTGGAACTCTAAATCAAACACGGTTTGTGCTAGCTCTTTGAAACTTGACACAATAAAGCAGTTTCAAGTTCTATCTCTATGGTTTGTTTGCTGTTGATGTAGCCCTAAGCAGAGACTGGCGAGAATCACTTTCATGGAAAGGGCCTGCCAAGCTTCCAAAAAACTACGAGTGGCCTGAAATCTCAGCACACACTTTTTCACCCAATCTTGATGAAACTTTCAGGTAATGATCAGTACACCAATCCCACTTGGCTCGCCATATTTCGTTCTTCTAGGTTAAACCGTTCGTTGGCAGTAACCGGTTTCATTTTGAGGTTTCACTCTGTTTTCTCCTATAGGGATACATGTATTTGGAACTCTAAATCAAACACGGTTTGTGCTAGCTCTTTGAAACTTGACACAATAAAGCAGTTTCAAGTTCTATCTCTATGGTTTGTTTGCTGTTGATGTAGCCCTAAGCAGAGACTGGCGAGAATCACTTTCATGGAAAGGGCCTGCCAAGTTTCCAAAAAACTACGAGTTGCCTGTAATCTCAGGGAACACTTTTTCACCCAATCTTGATGATACTTGCAGGTAATGATCAGTACACCAATCCCACTTGGCTCGCCAAATTTCGTTCTTGTAGGTTAAACCGTTCGTTGGCAGTAACCTGTTTCATTTTGAGGTTTCACTCTGTTTTCTCCTATAGGGATACATGTATTGGGAACTCTAAATCAAACACGGTTTGTGCTAGCTCTTTGAAACTTGACACAATAAAGCAGTTTCAAGTTCTATCTCTATGGTTTGTTTGCTGTTGATGTAGCCCTAAGCAGAGACTGGCGAGAATCACTTTCATGGAAAGGGCCTGCCAAGCTCCAAAAAACTACGAGTTGCCTGAAATCTCAGCAACCACTTTTTCACTTAATCTTGATGATACTTTCAGGTAATGATCAGTACACCAAGCCCACTTGGCTCGCCAAATTTCGTTCTTCTAGGTTAAAGCGTTCGTTGGCAGTAACCGGTTTCATTTTGAGGTTTCACTCTGTTTTCTCCTATAGGGATACATGTATTTGGAACTCTAAATCAAACACGGTTTGTGCTAGCTCTTTGAAACTTGACACAATAAAGCAGTTTCAAGTTCTATCTCTATGGTTTGTTTGCTGTTGATGTAGCCCTAAGCAGAGACTGGCGAGAATCACTTTCATGAAAAGGGCCTGCCTGGCTCCAAAAAACTACGAGTTGCCTGAAATCTCAGCAACCACTTTTTCACTTAATCTTGATGATACTTTCAGGTAATGATCAGTACACCAAGCCCACTTGGCTCGCCAAATTTCGTTCTTCTAGGTTAAACCGTTCGTTGGCAGTACCCGGTTTCATTTTGAGGTTTCACTCTGTTTTCTCCTATAGGGATACATGTATTTGGAACTCTAAATCAAACACGGTTTGTGCTAGCTCTTTGAAACTTGACACAATAAAGCAGTTTCAAGTTCTATCTCTATGGTTTGTTTGCTGTTGATGTAGCCCTAAGCAGAGACTGGCGAGAATCACTTTCATGGAAAGGGCCTGCCAAGCTTCCAAAAAACTACGAGTGGCCTGAAATCTCAGGAACACTTTTTCACCCAATCTTGATGATACTTTCAGGTAATGATCAGTACACCAATCCCACTTGGCTCGCCAAATTTCGTTCTTCTAGGTTAAACCGTTCGTTGGCAGTAACCGGTTTCACTTTGAGGTTTCACTCTGTTTTCTCCTATAGGGATACATGTATTTGGAACTCTAAATCAAACACGGTTTGTGCTAGCTCTTTGAAACTTGACACAATAAAGCAGTTTCAAGTTCTATCTCTATGGTTTGTTTGCTGTTGATGTAGCCCTAAGCAGAGACTGGCGAGAATCACTTTCATGGAAAGGGCCTGCCAAGCTTCCAAAAAACTACGAGTGGCCTGAAATCTCAGGAACACTTTTTCACCCAATCTTGATGATACTTTCAGGTAATGATCAGTACACCAATCCCACTTGGCTCGCCAAATTTCGTTCTTCTAGGTTAAACCGTTCGTTGGCAGTAACCGGTTTCATTTTGAGGTTTCACTCTGTTTTCTCCTATAGGGATACATGTATTTGGAACTCTAAATCAAACACGGTTTGTGCTAGCTCTTTGAATCTTGACACAATAAAGAAGTTTCAAGTTCTATCTCTATGGTTTGTTTGCTGTTGATGTAGCCCTAAGCAGAGACTGGCGAGAATCACTTTCATGGAAAGGGCCTGCCAAGCTTCCAAAAAACTACGAGTTGCCTGAAATCTCAGCACACACTTTTTCACCCAATCTTGATGAAACTTTCAGGTAATGATCAGTACCCCAATCCCACTTGGCTCGCCAAATTTCGTTCTTCTAGGTTAAACCGTTCGTTGGCAGTAACCGGTTTCATTTTGAGGTTTCACTCTGTTTTCTCCTATAGGGATACATGTATTTGGAACTCTAAATCAAACACGGTTTGTGCTAGCTCTTTGAAACTTGACAAAATAAAGCAGTTTCAAGTTCTATCTCTATGGTTTGTTGGCTGTTGATGTAGCCCTAAGCAGAGACTGGCGAGAATCACTTTCATGGAAAGGGCCTGCCAAGCTTCCAAAAAACTACGAGTGGCCTGAAATCTCAGGAACACTTTTTCACCCAATCTTGATGATACTTTCAGGTAATGATCAGTACACCAATCCCACTTGGCTCGCCAAATTTCGTTCTTCTAGGTTAAACCGTTCGTTGGCAGTAACCGGTTTCACTTTGAGGTTTCACTCTGTTTTCTCCTATAGGGATACATGTATTTGGAACTCTAAATCAAACACGGTTTGTGCTAGCTCTTTGAAACTTGACACAATAAAGCAGTTTCAAGTTCTATCTCTATGGTTTGTTTGCTGTTGATGTAGCCCTAAGCAGAGACTGGCGAGAATCACTTTCATGGAAAGGGCCTGCCAAGCTTCCAAAAAACTACGAGTGGCCTGAAATCTCAGGAACACTTTTTCACCCAATCTTGATGATACTTTCAGGTAATGATCAGTACACCAATCCCACTTGGCTCGCCAAATTTCGTTCTTCTAGGTTAAACCGTTCGTTGGCAGTAACCGGTTTCATTTTGAGGTTTCACTCTGTTTTCTCCTATAGGGATACATGTATTTGGAACTCTAAATCAAACACGGTTTGTGCTAGCTCTTTGAAACTTGACACAATAAAGCAGTTTCAAGTTCTATCTCTATGGTTTGTTTGCTGTTGATGTAGCCCTAAGCAGAGACTGGCGAGAATCACTTTCATGGAAAGGGCCTGCCAAGCTTCCAAAAAACTACGAGTTGCCTGAAATATCAGCACACACTTTTTCACCCAATCTTGATGAAACTTTCAGGTAATGATCAGTACCCCAATCCCACTTGGCTCGCCAAATTTCGTTCTTCTAGGTTAAACCGTTCGTTGGCAGTAACCGGTTTCATTTTGAGGTTTCACTCTGTTTTCTCCTATAGGGATACATGTATTTGGAACTCTAAATCAAACACGGTTTGTGCTAGCTCTTTGAAACTTGACAAAATAAAGCAGTTTCAAGTTCTATCTCTATGGTTTGTTGGCTGTTGATGTAGCCCTAAGCAGAGACTGGCGAGAATCACTTTCATGGAAAGGGCCTGCCAAGCTTCCAAAAAACTACAAGTGGCCTGAAATCTCAGGAACACTTTTTCACCCAATCTTGATGATACTTTCAGGTAATGATCAGTACACCAATCCCACTTGGCTCGCCAAATTTCATTCTTCTAGGTTAAACCGTTCGTTGGCAGTAACCGGTTTCATTTTGAGGTTTCACTCTGTTTTCTCCTATAGGGATACATGTATTTGGAACTCTAAATCAAACACGGTTTGTGCTAGCTCTTTGAAACTTGACACAATAAAGCAGTTTCAAGTTCTATCTCTATGGTTTGTTTGCTGTTGATGTAGCCCTAAGCAGAGACTGGCGAGAATCACTTTCATGGAAAGGGCCTGCCAAGCTTCCAAAAAACTACGAGTGGCCTGAAATCTCAGGAACACTTTTTCACCCAATCTTGATGATACTTTCAGGTAATGATCAGTACACCAATCCCACTTGGCTCGCCAATTTTCGTTCTTCTAGGTTAAACCGTTCGTTGGCAGTAACCGGTTTCACTTTGAGGTTTCACTCTGTTTTCTCCTATAGGGATACATGTATTTGGAACTCTAAATCAAACACGGTTTGTGCTAGCTCTTTGAAACTTGACACAATAAAGCAGTTTCAAGTTCTATCTCTATGGTTTGTTTGCTGTTGATGTAGCCCTAAGCAGAGACTGGCGAGAATCACTTTCATGGAAAGGGCCTGCCAAGCTTCCAAAAAACTACGAGTGGCCTGAAATCTCAGGAACACTTTTTCACCCAATCTTGATGATACTTTGAGGTAATGATCAGTACACCAATCCCACTTGGCTCGCCAAATTTCGTTCTTCTAGGTTAAACCGTTGGTTGGCAGTAACCGGTTTCATTTTGAGGTTTCACTCTGTTTTCTCCTATAGGGATACATGTATTTGGAACTCTAAATCAAACACGGTTTGTGCTAGATCTTTGAAACTTGACACAATAAAGCAGTTTCAAGTTCTATCTCTATGGTTTGTTTGCTGTTGATGTAGCCCTAAGCAGAGACTGGCGAGAATCACTTTCATGGAAAGGGCCTGCCAAGCTTCCAAAAAACTACGAGTTGCCTGAAATCTCAGCACACACTTTTTCACCCAATCTTGATGAAACTTTCAGGTAATGATCAGTACACCAATCCCACTTGGCTCGCCAAATTTCGTTCTTCTAGGTTAAACCGTTCGTTGGCAGTAACCGGTTTCATTTTGAGGTTTCACTCTGTTTTCTCCTATAGGGATACATGTATTTGGAACTCTAAATCAAACACGGTTTGTGCTAGCTCTTTGAAACTTGACACAATAAAGCAGTTTCAAGTTCTATCTCTATGGTTTGTTTGCTGTTGATGTAGCCCTAAGCAGAGACTGGCGAGAATCACTTTCATGGAAAGGGCCTGCCAAGCTTCCAAAAAACTACGAGTGGCCTGAAATCTCAGGAACACTTTTTCACCCAATCTTGATGATACTTTGAGGTAATGATCAGTACACCAATCCCACTTGGCTCGCCAAATTTCGTTCTTCTAGGTTAAACCGTTGGTTGGCAGTAACCGGTTTCATTTTGAGGTTTCACTCTGTTTTCTCCTATAGGGATACATGTATTTGGAACTCTAAATCAAACACGGTTTGTGCTAGATCTTTGAAACTTGACACAATAAAGCAGTTTCAAGTTCTATCTCTATGGTTTGTTTGCTGTTGATGTAGCCCTAAGCAGAGACTGGCGAGAATCACTTTCATGGAAAGGGCCTGCCAAGCTTCCAAAAAACTACGAGTTGCCTGAAATCTCAGCACACACTTTTTCACCCAATCTTGATGAAACTTTCAGGTAATGATCAGTACACCAATCCCACTTGGCTCGCCAAATTTCGTTCTTCTAGGTTAAACCGTTCGTTGGCAGTAACCGGTTTCATTTTGAGGTTTCACTCTGTTTTCTCCTATAGGGATACATGTATTTGGAACTCTAAATCAAACACGGTTTGTGCTAGCTCTTTGAAACTTGACACAATAAAGCAGTTTCAAGTTCTATCTCTATGGTTTGTTTGCTGTTGATGTAGCCCTAAGCAGAGACTGGCGAGAATCACTTTCATGGAAAGGGCCTGCCAAGCTTCCAAAAAACTACGAGTGGCCTGAAATCTCAGGAACACTTTTTCACCCAATCTTGATGATACTTTCAGGTAATGATCAGTACACCAATCCCACTTGGCTCGCCAAATTTCGTTCTTCTAGGTTAAACCGTTTGTTGGCAGTAACCGGTTTCATTTTGAGGTTTCACTCTGTTTTCTCCTATAGGGATACATGTATTTGGAACTCTAAATCAAACACGGTTTGTGCTAGCTCTTTGAAACTTGACACAATAAAGCAGTTTCAAGTTCTATCTCTATGGTTTGTTTGCTGTTGATGTAGCCCTAAGCAGAGACTGGCGAGAATCACTTTCATGGAAAGGGCCTGCCAAGCTTCCAAAAAACTACGAGTTGCCTGAAATCTCAGCACACACTTTTTCACCCAATCTTGATGAAACTTTCAGGTAATGATCAGTACACCAATCCCACTTGGCTCGCCAAATTTCGTTCTTCTAGGTTAAACCGTTCGTTGGCAGTAACCGGTTTCATTTTGAGGTTTCACTCTGTTTTCTCCTATAGGGATACATGTATTTGGAACTCTAAATCAAACACGGTTTGTGCTAGCTCTTTGAAACTTGACACAATAAAGCAGTTTCAAGTTCTATCTCTATGGTTTGTTTGCTGTTGATGTAGCCCTAAGCAGAGACTGGCGAGAATCACTTTCATGGAAAGGGCCTGCCAAGCTTCCAAAAAACTACGAGTGGCCTGAAATCTCAGGAACACTTTTTCACCCAATCTTGATGATACTTTGAGGTAATGATCAGTACACCAATCCCACTTGGCTCGCCAAATTTCGTTCTTCTAGGTTAAACCGTTGGTTGGCAGTAACCGGTTTCATTTTGAGGTTTCACTCTGTTTTCTCCTATAGGGATACATGTATTTGGAACTCTAAATCAAACACGGTTTGTGCTAGATCTTTGAAACTTGACACAATAAAGCAGTTTCAAGTTCTATCTCTATGGTTTGTTTGCTGTTGATGTAGCCCTAAGCAGAGACTGGCGAGAATCACTTTCATGGAAAGGGCCTGCCAAGCTTCCAAAAAACTACGAGTTGCCTGAAATCTCAGCACACACTTTTTCACCCAATCTTGATGAAACTTTCAGGTAATGATCAGTACACCAATCCCACTTGGCTCGCCAAATTTCGTTCTTCTAGGTTAAACCGTTCGTTGGCAGTAACCGGTTTCATTTTGAGGTTTCACTCTGTTTTCTCCTATAGGGATACATGTATTTGGAACTCTAAATCAAACACGGTTTGTGCTAGCTCTTTGAAACTTGACACAATAAAGCAGTTTCAAGTTCTATCTCTATGGTTTGTTTGCTGTTGATGTAGCCCTAAGCAGAGACTGGCGAGAATCACTTTCATGGAAAGGGCCTGCCAAGCTTCCAAAAAACTACGAGTGGCCTGAAATCTCAGGAACACTTTTTCACCCAATCTTGATGATACTTTCAGGTAATGATCAGTACACCAATCCCACTTGGCTCGCCAAATTTCGTTCTTCTAGGTTAAACCGTTTGTTGGCAGTAACCGGTTTCATTTTGAGGTTTCACTCTGTTTTCTCCTATAGGGATACATGTATTTGGAACTCTAAATCAAACACGGTTTGTGCTAGCTCTTTGAAACTTGACACAATAAAGCAGTTTCAAGTTCTATCTCTATGGTTTGTTTGCTGTTGATGTAGCCCTAAGCAGAGACTGGCGAGAATCACTTTCATGGAAAGGGCCTGCCAAGCTTCCAAAAAACTACGAGTGGCCTGAAATCTCAGGAACACTTTTTCACCCAATCTTGATGATACTTTCAGGTAATGATCAGTACACCAATCCCACTTGGCTCGCCAAATTTCGTTCTTCTCGGTTAAACCGTTCGTTGGCAGTAACCGGTTTCACTTTGAGGTTTCACTCTGTTTTCTCCTATAGGGATACATGTATTTGGAACTCTAAATCAAACACGGTTTGTGCTAGCTCTTTGAAACTTGACACAATAAAGCAGTTTCAAGTTCTATCTCTATGGTTTGTTTGCTGTTGATGTAGCCCTAAGCAGAGACTGGCGAGAATCACTTTCATGGAAAGGGCCTGCCAAGCTTCCAAAAAACTACGAGTGGCCTGAAATCTCAGGAACACTTTTTCACCCAATCTTGATGATACTTTCAGGTAATGATCAGTACACCAATCCCACTTGGCTCGCCAAATTTCGTTCTTCTAGGTTAAACCGTTCGTTGGCAGTAACCGGTTTCATTTTGAGGTTTCACTCTGTTTTCTCCTATAGGGATACATGTATTTGGAACTCTAAATCAAACACGGTTTGTGCTAGCTCTTTGAATCTTGACACAATAAAGCAGTTTCAAGTTCTATCTCTATGGTTTGTTTGCTGTTGATGTAGCCCTAAGCAGAGACTGGCGAGAATCACTTTCATGGAAAGGGCCTGCCAAGCTTCAAAAAAACTACGAGTTGCCTGAAATCTCAGCACACACTTTTTCACCCAATCTTGATGAAACTTTCAGGTAATGATCATTACCCCAATCCCACTTGGCTCGCCAAATTTCGTTCTTCTAGGTTAAACCGTTCGTTGGCAGTAACCGGTTTCATTTTGAGGTTTCACTCTGTTTTCTCCTATAGGGATACATGTATTTGGAACTCTAAATCAAACACGGTTTGTGCTAGCTCTTTGAAACTTGACAAAATAAAGCAGTTTAAAGTTCTATCTCTATGGTTTGTTGGCTGTTGATGTAGCCCTAAGCAGAGACTGGCGAGAATCACTTTCATGGAAAGGGCCTGCCAAGCTTCCAAAAAACTACGAGTGGCCTGAAATCTCAGGAACACTTTTTCACCCAATCTTGATGATACTTTCAGGTAATGATCAGTACACCAATCCCACTTGGCTCGCCAAATTTCGTTCTTCTAGGTTAAACCGTTCGTTGGCAGTAACCGGTTTCACTTTGAGGTTTCACTCTGTTTTCTCCTATAGGGATACATGTATTTGGAACTCTAAATCAAACACGGTTTGTGCTAGCTCTTTGAAACTTGACACAATAAAGCAGTTTCAAGTTCTATCTCTATGGTTTGTTTGCTGTTGATGTAGCCCTAAGCAGAGACTGGCGAGAATCACTTTCATGGAAAGGGCCTGCCAAGCTTCCAAAAAACTACGAGTTGCCTGAAATATCAGGAACACTTTTTCACCCAATCTTGATGATACTTTCAGGAAATGATCAGTACACCAATCCCACTTGGCTCGCCAAATTTCGTTCTTCTAGGTTAAACCGTTCGTTGGCAGTAACCGGTTTCATTTTGAGGTTTCACTCTGTTTTCTCCTATAGGGATACATGTATTTGGAACTCTAAATCAAACACGGTTTGTGCTAGCTCTTTGAAACTTGACACAATAAAGCAGTTTCAAGTTCTATCTCTATGGTTTGTTTGCTGTTGATGTAGCCCTAAGCAGAGACTGGCGAGAATCACTTTCATGGAAAGGGCCTGCCAAGCTTCCAAAAAACTACGAGTTGCCTGAAATCTCAGCACACACTTTTTCACCCAACCTTGATGAAACTTTCAGGTAATGATCAGTACACCAAGCCCACTTGGCTCGCCAAATTTCGTTCTTCTAGGTTAAACCGTTCGTTGGCAGTAACCGGTTTCATTTTGAGGTTTCACTCTGTTTTCTCCTATAGGGATACATGTATTTGGAACTCTAAATCAAACACGGTTTGTGCTAGATCTTTGAAACTTGACACAATAAAGCAGTTTCAAGTTCTATCTCTATGGTTTGTTTGCTGTTGATGTAGCCCTAAGCAGAGACTGGCGAGAATCACTTTCATGGAAAGGGCCTGCCAAGCTTCCAAAAAACTACGAGTTGCCTGAAATCTCAGCACACACTTTTTCACCCAATCTTGATGAAACTTTCAGGTAATGATCAGTACACCAATCCCACTTGGCTCGCCAAATTTCGTTCTTCTAGGTTAAACCGTTCGTTGGCAGTAAACGGTTTGATTTTGAGGTTTCACTCTGTTTTCTCCTATAGGGATACATGTATTTGGAACTCTAAATCAAACACGGTTTGTGCTAGCTCTTTGAAACTTGACACAATAAAGCAGTTTCAAGTTCTATCTCTATGGTTTGTTTGCTGTTGATGTAGCCCTAAGCAGAGACTGGCGAGAATCACTTTCATGGAAAGGGCCTGCCAAGCTTCCAAAAAACTACGAGTTGCCTGAAATCTCAGCACACACTTTTTCACCCAATCTTGATGAAACTTTCAGGTAATGATCAGTACACCAATCCCACTTGGCTCGCCAAATTTCGTTCTTCTAGGTTAAACCGTTCGTTGGCAGTAAACGGTTTCATTTTGAGGTTTCACTCTGTTTTCTCCTATAGGGATACATGTATTTGGAACTCTAAATCAAACACGGTTTGTGCTAGCTGTTTGAAACTTGACAAAATAAAGCAGTTTCAAGTTCTATCTCTATGGTTTGTTGGCTGTTGATGTAGCCCTAAGCAGAGACTGGCGAGAATCACTTTCATGGAAAGGGCCTGCCAAGCTTCCAAAAAACTACGAGTGGCCTGAAATCTCAGGAACACTTTTTCACCCAATCTTGATGATACTTTCAGGTAATGATCAGTACACCAATCCCACTTGGCTCGCCAAATTTCGTTCTTCTAGGTTAAACCGTTCGTTGGCAGTAACCGGTTTCACTTTGAGGTTTCACTCTGTTTTCTCCTATAGGGATACATGTATTTGGAACTCTAAATCAAACACGGTTTGTGCTAGCTCTTTGAAACTTGACACAATAAAGCAGTTTCAAGTTCTATCTCTATGGTTTGTTTGCTGTTGATGTAGCCCTAAGCAGAGACTGGCGAGAATCACTTTCATGGAAAGGGCCTGCCAAGCTTCCAAAAAACTACGAGTTGCCTGAAATATCAGGAACACTTTTTCACCCAATCTTGATGATACTTTCAGGTAATGATCAGTACACCAATCCCACTTGGCTCGCCAAATTTCGTTCTTCTAGGTTAAACCGTTCGTTGGCAGTAACCGGTTTCATTTTGAGGTTTCACTCTGTTTTCTCCTATAGGGATACATGTATTTGGAACTCTAAATCAAACACGGTTTGTGCTAGCTCTTTGAAACTTGACACAATAAAGCAGTTTCAAGTTCTATCTCTATGGTTTGTTTGCTGTTGATGTAGCCCTAAGCAAAGACTGGCGAGAATCACTTTCATGGAAAGGGCCTGCCAAGCTTCCAAAAAACTACGAGTTGCCTGAAATCTCAGCACACACTTTTTCACCCAACCTTGATGAAACTTTCAGGTAATGATCAGTACACCAAGCCCACTTGGCTCGCCAAATTTCGTTCTTCTAGGTTAAACCGTTCGTTGGCAGTAACCGGTTTCATTTTGAGGTTTCACTCTGTTTTCTCCTATAGGGATACATGTATTTGGAACTCTAAATCAAACACGGTTTGTGCTAGCTCTTTGAAACTTGACACAATAAAGCAGTTTCAAGTTCTATCTCTATGGTTTGTTTGCTGTTGATGTAGCCCTAAGCAGAGACTGGCGAGAATCACTTTCATGGAAAGGGCCTGCCAAGCTTCCAAAAAACTACGAGTTGCCTGAAATCTCAGCACACACTTTTTCACCCAATCTTGATGAAACTTTCAGGTAATGATCAGTACACCAATCCCACTTGGCTCGCCAAATTTCGTTCTTCTAGGTTAAACCGTTCGTTGGCAGTAAACGGTTTCATTTTGAGGTTTCACTCTGTTTTCTCCTATAGGGATACATGTATTTGGAACTCTATATCAAACACGGTTTGTGCTAGCTCTTTGAAACTTGACAAAATAAAGCAGTTTCAAGTTCTATCTCTATGGTTTGTTGGCTGTTGATGTAGCCCTAAGCAGAGACTGGCGAGAATCACTTTCATGGAAAGGGCCTGCCAAGCTTCCAAAAAACTACGAGTGGCCTGAAATCTCAGGAACACTTTTTCACCCAATCTTGATGATACTTTCAGGTAATGATCAGTACACCAATCCCACTTGGCTCGCCAAATTTCGTTCTTCTAGGTTAAACCGTTCGTTGGCAGTAACCGGTTTCACTTTGAGGTTTCACTCTGTTTTCTCCTATAGGGATACATGTATTTGGAACTCTAAATCAAACACGGTTTGTGCTAGCTCTTTGAAACTTGACACAATAAAGCAGTTTCAAGTTCTATCTCTATGGTTTGTTTGCTGTTGATGTAGCCCTAAGCAGAGACTGGCGAGAATCACTTTCATGGAAAGGGCCTGCCAAGCTTCCAAAAAACTACGAGTTTCCTCAAAATCTCAGCACACACTTTTTCACCCAATCTTGATGATACTTTCAGGTAATGATCAGTACACCAATCCCACTTGGCTCGCCAAATTTCGTTCTTCTAGGTTAAACCGTTCGTTGGCAGTAACCGGATTCATTTTGAGGTTTCACTCTGTTTTCTCCTATATGGATACATGTATTTGGAACTCTAAATCAAACACGGTTTGTGCTAGCTCTTTGAAACCTGACACAATGAAGCAGTTTCCAGTTCTATCTCTATGGTTTGTTTGCTGTTGATGTAGCCCTAAGCAGAGACTGGCGAGAATCACTTTCATGGAAAGGGCCTGCCAAGCTTCCAAAAAACTACGAGTTGCCTGAAATCTCAGGGAACACTTTTTCACCCAATCTTGATGATACTTTCAGGTAATGATCAGTACACCAATCCCACTTGGCTCGCCAAATTTCGTTCTTCTAGGTTAAACCGTTCGTTGGCAGTAACCGGTTTCATTTTGAGGTTTCACTCTGTTTTCTCCTATAGGGATACATGTATTTGGAACTCTAAATCAAACACGGTTTGTGCTAGCTCTTTGAAACTTGACACAATAAAGCAGTTTCAAGTTCTATCTCTATGGTTTGTTTGCTGTTGATGTAGCCCTAAGCAGAGACTGGCGAGAATCACTTTCATGGAAAGGGCCTGCCAAGCTTCCAAAAAACTACGAGTTGCCTGAAATCTCAGCACACAACTTTTTCACCCAATCATGATGAAACTTTCAGGTAATGATCAGTACACCAATCCCACTTGGCTCGCCAAATTTCGTTCTTCTAGGTTAAACCGTTCGTTGGCAGTAACCGGTTTCATTTTGAGGATTCACTCTGTTTTCTCCTATAGGGATACATGTATTTGGAACTCTAAATCAAACACGGTTTGTGCTAGCTCTTTGAAACTTGACACAATAAAGCAGTATCAAGTTCTATCTCTATGGTTTGTTGGCTGTTGATGTAGCCCTAAGCAGAGACTGGCGAGAATCACTTTCATGGAAAGGGCCTGCCAAGCTTCCAAAAAACTACGAGTTGCCTGAAATCTCAGCACACACTTTTTCACCCAATCTTGATGAAACTTTCAGGTAATGATCAGTACACCAATCCCACTTGGCTCGCCAAATTTCGTTCTTCTAGGTTAAACCGTTCGTTGGCAGTAACCGGTTTCATTTTGAGGTTTCACTCTGTTTTCTCCTATAGGGATACATGTATTTGGAACTCTAAATCAAACACGGTTTGTGCTAGCTCTTTGAAACTTGACACAATAAAGCAGTTTCAAGTTCTATCTCTATGGTTTGTTTGCTGTTGATGTAGCCCTAAGCAGAGACTGGCGAGAATCACTTTTATGGAAAGGGACTGCCAAGCTTCCAAAAAACTACGAGTTTCCTGAAATCTCAGCACACACTTTTTCACCCAATCTTGATGAAACTTTCAGGTAATGATCAGTACACCAATCCCACTTGGCTCGCCAAATTTCATTCTTCTAGGTTAATCCGTTCGTTGGCAGTAACCGGTTTCACTTTGAGGTTTCACTCTGTTTTCTCCTATAGGGATACATGTATTTGGAACTCTAAATCAAACACGGTTTGTGCTAGCTCTTTGAAACTTGACACAATAAAGCAGTTTCAAGTTCTATCTCTATGGTTTGTTTGCTGTTGATGTAGCCCTAAGCAGAGACTGGCGAGAATCACTTTCATGGAAAGGGCCTGCCAAGCTTCCAAAAAACTATGAGTGGCCAGAAATCTCAGGAACACTTTTTCACCCAATCTTGATGATACTTTGAGGTAATGATCAGTACACCAATCCCACTTGGCTCGCCAAATTTCGTTCTTGTAGGTTAAACCGTTCGTTGGCAGTAACCGGTTTCATTTTGAGGTTTCACTCTGTTTTCTCCTATAGGGATACATGTATTTGGAACTCTAAATCAAACACGGTTTGTGCTAGATCTTTGAAACTTGACACAATAAAGCAGTTTCAAGTTCTATCTCTATGGTTTGTTTGCTGTTGATGTAGCCCTAAGCAGAGACTGGCGAGAATCACTTTCATGGAAAGGGCCTGCCAAGCTTCCAAAAAACTACGAGTTGCCTGAAATCTCAGCACACACTTTTTCACCCAATCTTGATGAAACTTTCAGGTAATGATCAGTACACCAATCCCACTTGGCTCGCCAAATTTCGTTCTTCTAGGTTAAACCGTTCGTTGGCAGTAACCGGTTTCATTTTGAGGTTTCACTCTGTTTTCTCCTATAGGGATACATGTATTTGGAACTCTAAATCAAACACGGTTTGTGCTAGCTCTTTGAAACTTGACACAATAAAGCAGTTTCAAGTTCTATCTCTATGGTTTGTTTGCTGTTGATGTAGCCCTAAGCAGAGACTGGCGAGAATCACTTTCATGGAAAGGGCCTGCCAAGCTTCCAAAAAACTACGAGTGCCCTGAAATCTCAGGAACACTTTTTCACCCAATCTTGATGATACTTTCAGGTAATGATCAGTACACCAATCCCACTTGGCTCGCCAAATTTCGTTCTTCTAGGTTAAACCGTTCGTTGGCAGTAACCGGTTTCACTTTGAGGTTTCACTCTGTTTTCTCCTATAGGGATACATGTATTTGGAACTCTAAATCAAACACGGTTTGTGCTAGCTCTTTGAAACTTGACACAATAAAGCAGTTTCAA
>NW_027523973.1:0-38183 GCF_052094955.1 Ictidomys tridecemlineatus
GCTTCCAAAAACTACGGGTTGCCTGAAATCTCAGAAAACATTTTTTCACCCAATCTTGATGATTCTTTCAGGTAATGATCAGTACACCAAAACCACTTGGCTCACCAAATTTCGTTCTTCTAGGTTAAACCGTTCGTTTGCAGTAACCGTTTTCATTTTTAGGTTTCACTCTGTTTTCTCCTATAGGGATACATGTATTTGGAACTCTAAATCAAACATGGTTTGTGCTAGCTCTTTGAAACTTGACACAATAAAGCAGTTTCAAGTTCTATCTCTATGGATTGTTTGCTGTTGAGGTAGCCCTAAGCAGAGACTGGCGAAAATCACTTTGATGGAAAGGGGTTGCCAAGCTTCCAAAAAACTACGAGTTGCCTGAAATCTCAGCAAACATTTTTTCACACAATCTTGATGATTCTTTCAGGTAATGATCAGTACACCAAAACCACTTGGCTGACCAAATTTCGTTCTTCTAGGTTAAACCGTTCGTTTGCCGTAACCGTTTTCATTTTTAGGTTTCACTCTGTTTTCTCCTATAGGGATACATGTATTTGGAACTCTAAATCAAACACGGTTTGTGCTAGCTCTTTGAAACTTGACACAATAAAGCAGTTTCAAGTTCTAACTCTATGGTTTGTTTGCTGTTGATGTAGCCCTAAGAAGAGACTGGCGAAAATCACTTTCATGGAAAGTTGTTGCCAAGCTTCCAAAAAACTACGAATTTCCTGAAATCTCAGCCAACTTTTTTTCACCCAATCTTGATGATTCTTTCAGGTAATGATCAGTACACCAAAACCACTTGGCTCACCAAATTTCGTTCTTCTAGGTTAAACCGTTCTTTTGTAGTAACCGTTTTCATTTTTAGGTTTCACTCTGTTTTCTCCTATAGGGGTACATGTATTTGGAACTCTAAATCAAACACGGTTTGTGCTAGCTCTTTGATACTTGACACAATAAAGCAGTTTCAAGTTCTATCTCTATGGTTTGTTTGCTGTTGATGTAGCCCTAAGCAGAGACTGGTGAAAATCACTTTCATGGAAAGGGGTTGCCAAGCTTCCAAAAAACTAAAAGTTGCCTGAAATCTCAGCCAACATTTTTTCACCAAATCTTGATGATTCTTTCAGATAATGATCAGTACACCAAAACCACTTGGCTCACCAAATTTCGTTCTTATAGGTTAAACCGTTCGTTTGCAGTAACCGTTTTCATTTTTAGGTTTCACTCTGTTTTCTCCTATAGGGATACATGTATTTGGAACACTAAATCAAACACGGTTTGTGCTAGCTCTTTGAAACTTGACAGAATAAAGCAGTCTCAAGTTCTATCTCTATGGTTTGTTTGCTGTTGATGTAGCCCTAAGCAGAGAGTGGCGAAAATCACTTTCAATGAAAGGGGTTGCCAAGCTTCAAAAAACTACGAGTTGCCTGAAATCTCAGCCAACATTTTTTCACCCAATCTTGATGATTCTTTCAGGTAATGATCAGTACACCAAAACCACTTGGCTCACCAAATTTCGTTCTTCTAGGTTAAACCGTTCTTTTGTAGTAACCATTTTCATTTTTAGGTTTCACTCTGTTTTCTCCTATAGGGATACATGTATTTGGAACTCTAAATCAAACACGGTTTGTGCTAGCTCTTTGATACTTGACACAATAAAGCAGTTTCAGTTCTATCTCTAGGGTTTGTTTGCTGTTGATGTAGCCCTAAGCAGAGAGTGGCGAAAATCACTTTCATGGAAAGGGGTTGCCAAGCTTCCAAAAAACGACGAGTTGCCTGAAATCTCAGCCAACATTTTTTCACCCAATCTTGATGATTTTTTCAGGTAAAGATCAGTACACCAAAACCACTTGGCTCACCAAATTTCGTTCTTCTAGGTTAAACCGTTCGTTTGCAGTAACCGTTTTCATTTTTAGGTTTCACTCTGTTTTCTCCTATAGGGATACATGTATTTGGAACACTAAATCAAACACGGTTTGTGCTAGCTTTTTGAAACTAGA
Source organism: Ictidomys tridecemlineatus (assembly GCF_052094955.1). NCBI lineage: Eukaryota > Metazoa > Chordata > Mammalia > Rodentia > Sciuridae > Ictidomys > Ictidomys tridecemlineatus. Next base: position 1,995 of record NW_027523973.1, read on the forward strand.
CACAACAAAGCAGTTTCAAGTTCTATCTGTACGGTTTGTTTGCTGTTGATGTAGCCCTAAGCAGAGACTGGCGAAAATCCCTTTCATGGAAAGGGGTTGCCAAGCTTCCAAAAAACTACGAGTTGCCTGAAATCTCAGCAAACATTTTTTCACCCTATCTTGATGATTCTTTCAAGTAATGATCAGTACACCAAAACCAATTGGCTCACCAAATTTCGTTCTTCTAGGTTAAAACGTTCGTTTGCAGTAACCGTTTTCATTTTTAGGTTTCACTCTGTTTTCTCCTATAGGGATACATGTATTTGGAACTGTAAATCAAACACGGTTTGTGCTAGCTCTTTGAAACTTGACACAATAAAGCAGTTTCAAGATCAATCTCTATGGTTTGTTTGCTGTTGATGTAGCCCTAAGCAGAGACTGGCGAAAATCACTTTCATGGTAAGGGGTTGCCAAGCTTCCAAAAATATTACAAGTTGCCTGAAATTTCAGCCAACATTTTTTCACCCAAACTTGATGATTCTTTCAGTTAATGATCAGTACACCAAAACCACTTGGCTCACCAAATTTCGTACTTCTAGGTTAAACCGTTCGTTTGCAGTAACCGTTTTCATTTTTAGGTTTCACTCTGTTTTCTCCTATAGGGATACATGTATTTGGAACTCTAAATCAAACACGGTTTGTGCTAGCTCTTTGAAACTTGACAGAATAAAGCAGTCTCAAGTTCTATCTCTATGGTTTGTTTGCTGTTGATGTAGCCCTAAGCAGAGAGTGGCGAAAATCACTTTCATGTAAAGGGGTTGCAAGCTTCAAAAAACTACGAGTTGCCTGAAATCTCAGCCAACATTTTTTCACCCAATCTTGATGATTCTTTCAGGTAATGATCAGTACACCAAAACCACTTGGCTCACCAAATTTCGTTCTTCTAGGTTAAAACGTTCGTTGGCAGTAACCGTTTTCATTTTTAGGTTTCACTCTGTTTTCTCCTATAGGGATACATGTATTTGGAACTCTAAATCAAACACGGTTTGTTCTAGCTTTTTGAAAATTGACACAATAAAGGAGTTTCAAGTTCTATCTCTATGGTTTGTTTGCTGTTGATGTAGCCCTAAGAAGAGACTGGCGAAAATCACTTTCATGGAAAGTTGTTGCCAAGCTTCTAAAAAACTACGTGTTTCCTGAAATTTCAGCCAACATTTTTTCACCCAATCTTGATGATTCTTTCAGGTAATGATCAGTACACCAAAACCATTTGGCTCACCAAATTTCGTTCTTCTAGGTTAAACCGTTCTTTTGTAGTAACCATTTTCATTTTTAGGTTTCACTCTGTTTTCTCCTATAGGGATACATGTATTTGGAACTCTAAATCAAACACGGTTTGTGCTAGCTCTTTGATACTTGACACAATAAAGCAGTTTCAGTTCTATCTCTACGGTTTGTTTGCTGTTGATGTAGCCCTAAGCAGAGAGTGGCGAAAATCACTTTCATGGAAAGGGGTTGCCAAGCTTCCAAAAAACGACGAGTTGCCTGAAATCTCAGCCAACATTTTTTCACCCAATCTTGATGATTCTTTCAGGTAAAGATCAGTACACCAAATCCACTTGGCTCACCAAATTTCGTTCTTCTAGGTTAAACCGTTCGTTTGCAGTAACCGTTTTCATTTTTAGGTTTCACTCTGTTTTCTCCTATAGGGATACATGTATTTGGAACACTAAATCAAACACGGTTTGTGCTAGCTTTTTGAAACTAGACACAACAAAGCAGTTTCAAGTTCTATCTCTACGGTTTGTTTGCTGTTGATGTAGCCCTAAGCAGAGACTGGCGAAAATCCCTTTCATGGAAAGGGGTTGCCAAGCTTCCAAAAAACTACGAGTTGCCTGAAATCTCAGCAAACATTTTTTAACCCAAGCTTGATGATTCTTTCAGGTAATGATCAGTACACCAAAACCAATTGGCTCACCAAATTTCGTTCTTCTAGGTTAAAACGTTCGTTTGCAGTAACCGTTTTCATTTTTAGGTTTCACTCTGTTTTCTCCTATAGGGATACATGTATTTGGAACTGTAAATCAAACACGGTTTGTGCTAGCTCTTTGAAACTTGACACAATAAAGCAGTTTCAAGTTCAATCACTATGGTTTGTTTGCTGTTGATGTAGCCCTAAGCAGAGACTGGCGAAAATCACTTTCATGGTAAGGGGTTGCCAAGCTTCCAAAAAAATTACAAGTTGCCTGAAATTTCAGCCAACATTTTTTCACCCAAACTTGATGATTCTTTCAGATAATGATCAGTACACCAAAACCACTTGGCTCACCAAATTTCGTTCTTCTAGGTTAAACCGTTCGTTTGCAGTAACCGTTTTCATTTTTAGGTTTCACTCTATTTCCTCCTATAGGGATACATGTATTTGGAACTCTAAATCAAACACGGTTTGTGCTAGCTTTTTGAAACTTGACACAATAAAGCAGTTTCAAGTTCTATCTTTATGGTTTGTTTGCTGTTGATGTAGCCCTAAGCAGAGACTGGCGAAATTCACTTTCATGGAAAGGGGTTGCCAAGCTTCCAAAAAACTACGAGTTGCTTGAAATCTCAGCCTACATTTTTTCACCCAATCTTGATGATTCTTTCAGGTAATGATCAGTACACCAAAAGAACTTGGCTCACCAAATTTCGTTCTTCTAGGTTAAACAGTTCGTTTGCAGTAACCGTTTTCATTTTTTGGTTTCACTCTGTTTTCTCCTATAGGGATACATGTATTTGGAACTCTAAATCAAACACGGTTTGTGCTAGCACTTTGAAACTTGACACAATAAAGCAGTTTCAAGTTCTATCTCTCTGGTTTGTTTGCTGTTGATGTAGCCCTAAGCAGAGACTTGTGAAAATCACTTTCATGGAAAGGGGTTGCCAAGCTTCCAAAAAACTACAAGTTGCCTGAAATCTCAGCCAACATTTTTTCACCCAATCTTGATGATTCGTTCAGGTAATGATCAGTACACCAAAACCACTTGGCTCTCCAAATTTCATTCTTCTAGCTTAAACCGTTCGTTATCAGTAACCGTTTTCATTTTTAGGTTTCACTCTGTTTTCTCCTATAGGGATACATGTATTTGGAACTCTAAATCAAACACGGTTTGTGCTAGCTCTTTGAAACTTGACACATTAAAGCAGTTTCAAGTTCTATCTGTATGGTTTGTTTGCTGTTGTTGTAGTCCTAAGTAGAGAGTGGCAAAAATCACTTTCATGAAAAGGGGTTGCCAAGCTTCCAAAAAACTACCAGTTGCCAGAAATCTCAGCCAACATTTTTTCACCCTATCTTGATTATTCTTTCAGGTAATGATCAGTACACCAAAACCACTTGGCTTACCAAATTTCGTTCTTCTAGGTTAAACCGTTCGTTGGCAGTAACCGTTTTCATTTTTAGGTTTCACTCTGTTTTCTCCTATAGGGATACATGTATTTGGAACTCTAAATCAAACACGGTTTGTGCTAATACTTTGAAACTTGACACAATAAAGCAGTTTCAAGTTCTATCTCTCTGGTTTTTTTGCTGTTGATGTACCCCAAAGCAGAGACTGGTGAAAATCACTTTCATGGAAAGGGGTTGCCAAGCTTCCAAAAAACTATGAGTTGCCTGAAATCTCAGCCAACATTTATTCACCCATTCTTGATGATTCTTTCAGGTAATGATCAGTACACCAAAACCACTTGGCTCTCCAAATTTCGTTCTTCTAGGTTAAACCGTTCGTTTGCAGTAACCTTTTTCATTTTTAGGTTTGACTCTGTTTTCTCCTATAGGGATACATGTATTTGGAACTCTAAATCAAACTCGGTTTGTGCTAGCACTTTAAACTTGACACAATAAAGCAGTTTCAAGGTCTATCTCTATGGTTTGTTTGCTGTTGATGTAGCCCTAAGCAGAGACTCGTGAAAATCACTTTCATGAAAAGGGGTTGCCAAGCTTCCAAAAAACTACGAGTTGCCTGAAATCTCAGCCAACATTTTTTCACCCAATCTTGATGATTCTTTCAGGTAATGATCAGTACACCACAACCACTTGGCTCACCAAATTTCGTTCTTCTAGGTTAAACCGTTCGTTTGCAGTAACCTTTTTCATTTTTAGGTTTCACTCTGTTTTCTCCTTTAGGGATACATGTATTTGGAACTCTAAATCAAACACGGTTTGTGCTAGCACTTTGAAACTTGACACAATAAAGCAGTTTCAAGTTCTCTCTCTATGGTTTGTTTGCTGTTGATGTAGCCCTAAGCAGAGACTGGTGAAAATCACTTTCATGGAAAGGGGTTGCCAAGCTTCCAAAAAACTACGAGTTGCATGAAATCTCAGCCAACATTTTTTCACCCAATCTTGATGATTCTTTCAGGTAATGATCAGTACACCAAAACCACTTGGCTCACCAAATTTCTTTCTTCTAGGTTAAAACGTTCGTTTGCAGTAACCGGTTTCATTTTTAGGTTTCACTCTGTTTTCTCCTATAGGGATACATGTATTTGGAACTCTAAATCAAACACGGTTTGTGCTAGCTTTTTGAAAATTGACACAACAAAGCAGTTTCAAGTTCTATCTCTACGGTTTGTTTGCTGTTGATGTAGCCCTAAGCAGAGACTGGCGAAAATCCCTTTCATGGAAAGGGGTTGCCAAGCTTCCAAAAAACTACGAGTTGCCTGAAATATCAGCAAACATTTTTTCACCCAATCTTGATGATTCTTTCAGGTAATGATCAGTACACCAAACCAATTGGCTAACCAAATTTCGTTCTTCTAGGTTAAAACGTTCGTTTGCAGTAACCGTTTTCATTTTTAGGTTTCACTCTGTTTTCTCCTATAGGGATACATGTATTTGGAACTGTAAATCAAACACGGTTTGTGCTAGCTCTTTGATACTTGACACAATAAAGCAGTTTCAGTTCTATCTCTAGGGTTTGTTTGCTGTTGATGTAGCCCTAAGCAGAGAGTGGCGAAAATCACTTTCATGGAAAGGGGTTGCCAAGCTTCCAAAAAACGACGAGTTGCCTGAAATCTCAGCCAACATTTTTTCACCCAATCTTGATGATTTTTTCAGGTAAAGATCAGTACACCAAAACCACTTGGCTCACCAAATTTCGTTCTTCTAGGTTAAACCGTTCGTTTGCAGTAACCGTTTTCATTTTTAGGTTTCACTCTGTTTTCTCCTATAGGGATACATGTATTTGGAACACTAAATCAAACACGGTTTGTGCTAGCTTTTTGAAACTAGACACAACAAAGCAGTTTCAAGTTCTATCTGTACGGTTTGTTTGCTGTTGATGTAGCCCTAAGCAGAGACTGGCGAAAATCCCTTTCATGGAAAGGGGTTGCCAAGCTTCCAAAAAACTACGAGTTGCCTGAAATCTCAGCAAACATTTTTTCACCCTATCTTGATGATTCTTTCAAGTAATGATCAGTACACCAAAACCAATTGGCTCACCAAATTTCGTTCTTCTAGGTTAAAACGTTCGTTTGCAGTAACCGTTTTCATTTTTAGGTTTCACTCTGTTTTCTCCTATAGGGATACATGTATTTGGAACTGTAAATCAAACACGGTTTGTGCTAGCTCTTTGAAACTTGACACAATAAAGCAGTTTCAAGATCAATCTCTATGGTTTGTTTGCTGTTGATGTAGCCCTAAGCAGAGACTGGCGAAAATCACTTTCATGGTAAGGGGTTGCCAAGCTTCCAAAAATATTACAAGTTGCCTGAAATTTCAGCCAACATTTTTTCACCCAAACTTGATGATTCTTTCAGTTAATGATCAGTACACCAAAACCACTTGGCTCACCAAATTTCGTACTTCTAGGTTAAACCGTTCGTTTGCAGTAACCGTTTTCATTTTTAGGTTTCACTCTGTTTTCTCCTATAGGGATACATGTATTTGGAACTCTAAATCAAACACGGTTTGTGCTAGCTCTTTGAAACTTGACAGAATAAAGCAGTCTCAAGTTCTATCTCTATGGTTTGTTTGCTGTTGATGTAGCCCTAAGCAGAGAGTGGCGAAAATCACTTTCATGTAAAGGGGTTGCAAGCTTCAAAAAACTACGAGTTGCCTGAAATCTCAGCCAACATTTTTTCACCCAATCTTGATGATTCTTTCAGGTAATGATCAGTACACCAAAACCACTTGGCTCACCAAATTTCGTTCTTCTAGGTTAAAACGTTCGTTGGCAGTAACCGTTTTCATTTTTAGGTTTCACTCTGTTTTCTCCTATAGGGATACATGTATTTGGAACTCTAAATCAAACACGGTTTGTTCTAGCTTTTTGAAAATTGACACAATAAAGGAGTTTCAAGTTCTATCTCTATGGTTTGTTTGCTGTTGATGTAGCCCTAAGAAGAGACTGGCGAAAATCACTTTCATGGAAAGTTGTTGCCAAGCTTCTAAAAAACTACGTGTTTCCTGAAATTTCAGCCAACATTTTTTCACCCAATCTTGATGATTCTTTCAGGTAATGATCAGTACACCAAAACCATTTGGCTCACCAAATTTCGTTCTTCTAGGTTAAACCGTTCTTTTGTAGTAACCATTTTCATTTTTAGGTTTCACTCTGTTTTCTCCTATAGGGATACATGTATTTGGAACTCTAAATCAAACACGGTTTGTGCTAGCTCTTTGATACTTGACACAATAAAGCAGTTTCAGTTCTATCTCTACGGTTTGTTTGCTGTTGATGTAGCCCTAAGCAGAGAGTGGCGAAAATCACTTTCATGGAAAGGGGTTGCCAAGCTTCCAAAAAACGACGAGTTGCCTGAAATCTCAGCCAACATTTTTTCACCCAATCTTGATGATTCTTTCAGGTAAAGATCAGTACACCAAATCCACTTGGCTCACCAAATTTCGTTCTTCTAGGTTAAACCGTTCGTTTGCAGTAACCGTTTTCATTTTTAGGTTTCACTCTGTTTTCTCCTATAGGGATACATGTATTTGGAACACTAAATCAAACACGGTTTGTGCTAGCTTTTTGAAACTAGACACAACAAAGCAGTTTCAAGTTCTATCTCTACGGTTTGTTTGCTGTTGATGTAGCCCTAAGCAGAGACTGGCGAAAATCCCTTTCATGGAAAGGGGTTGCCAAGCTTCCAAAAAACTACGAGTTGCCTGAAATCTCAGCAAACATTTTTTCACCCAAGCTTGATGATTCTTTCAGGTAATGATCAGTACACCAAAACCAATTGGCTCACCAAATTTCGTTCTTCTAGGTTAAAACGTTCGTTTGCAGTAACCGTTTTCATTTTTAGGTTTCACTCTGTTTTCTCCTATAGGGATACATGTATTTGGAACTGTAAATCAAACACGGTTTGTGCTAGCTCTTTGAAACTTGACACAATAAAGCAGTTTCAAGTTCAATCACTATGGTTTGTTTGCTGTTGATGTAGCCCTAAGCAGAGACTGGCGAAAATCACTTTAATGGTAAGGGGTTGCCAAGCTTCCAAAAAAATTACAAGTTGCCTGAAATTTCAGCCAACATTTTTTCACCCAAACTTGATGATTCTTTCAGATAATGATCAGTACACCAAAACCACTTGGCTCACCAAATTTCGTTCTTCTAGGTTAAACCGTTCGTTTGCAGTAACCGTTTTCATTTTTAGGTTTCACTCTATTTCCTCCTATAGGGATACATGTATTTGGAACTCTAAATCAAACACGGTTTGTGCTAGCTTTTTGAAACTTGACACAATAAAGCAGTTTCAAGTTCTATCTTTATGGTTTGTTTGCTGTTGATGTAGCCCTAAGCAGAGACTGGCGAAATTCACTTTCATGGAAAGGGGTTGCCAAGCTTCCAAAAAACTACGAGTTGCTTGAAATCTCAGCCTACATTTTTTCACCCAATCTTGATGATTCTTTCAGGTAATGATCAGTACACCAAAAGAACTTGGCTCACCAAATTTCGTTCTTCTAGGTTAAACAGTTCGTTTGCAGTAACCGTTTTCATTTTTTGGTTTCACTCTGTTTTCTCCTATAGGGATACATGTATTTGGAACTCTAAATCAAACACGGTTTGTGCTAGCACTTTGAAACTTGACACAATAAAGCAGTTTCAAGTTCTATCTCTCTGGTTTGTTTGCTGTTGATGTAGCCCTAAGCAGAGACTTGTGAAAATCACTTTCATGGAAAGGGGTTGCCAAGCTTCCAAAAAAATACAAGTTGCCTGAAATCTCAGCCAACATTTTTTCACCCAATCTTGATGATTCGTTCAGGTAATGATCAGTACACCAAAACCACTTGGCTCTCCAAATTTCATTCTTCTAGCTTAAACCGTTCGTTATCAGTAACCGTTTTCATTTTTAGGTTTCACTCTGTTTTCTCCTATAGGGATACATGTATTTGGAACTCTAAATCAAACACGGTTTGTGCTAGCTCTTTGAAACTTGACACATTAAAGCAGTTTCAAGTTCTATCTGTATGGTTTGTTTGCTGTTGTTGTAGTCCTAAGTAGAGAGTGGCAAAAATCACTTTCATGAAAAGGGGTTGCCAAGCTTCCAAAAAACTACCAGTTGCCAGAAATCTCAGCCAACATTTTTTCACCCTATCTTGATTATTCTTTCAGGTAATGATCAGTACACCAAAACCACTTGGCTTACCAAATTTCGTTCTTCTAGGTTAAACCGTTCGTTGGCAGTAACCGTTTTCATTTTTAGGTTTCACTCTGTTTTCTCCTATAGGGATACATGTATTTGGAACTCTAAATCAAACACGGTTTGTGCTAATACTTTGAAACTTGACACAATAAAGCAGTTTCAAGTTCTATCTCTCTGGTTTTTTTGCTGTTGATGTACCCCAAAGCAGAGACTGGTGAAAATCACTTTCATGGAAAGGGGTTGCCAAGCTTCCAAAAAACTATGAGTTGCCTTAAATCTCAGCCAACATTTTTTCACCCATTCTTGATGATTCTTTCAGGTAATGATCAGTACACCAAAACCACTTGGCTCTCCAAATTTCGTTCTTCTAGGTTAAACCGTTCGTTTGCAGTAACCTTTTTCATTTTTAGGTTTGACTCTGTTTTCTCCTATAGGGATACATGTATTTGGAACTCTAAATCAAACTCGGTTTGTGCTAGCACTTTAAACTTGACACAATAAAGCAGTTTCAAGGTCTATCTCTATGGTTTGTTTGCTGTTGATGTAGCCCTAAGCAGAGACTCGTGAAAATCACTTTCATGAAAAGGGGTTGCCAAGCTTCCAAAAAACTACGAGTTGCCTGAAATCTCAGCCAACATTTTTTCACCCAATCTTGATGATTCTTTCAGGTAATGATCAGTACACCACAACCACTTGGCTCACCAAATTTCGTTCTTCTAGGTTAAACCGTTCGTTTGCAGTAACCTTTTTCATTTTTAGGTTTCACTCTGTTTTCTCCTTTAGGGATACATGTATTTGGAACTCTAAATCAAACACGGTTTGTGCTAGCACTTTGAAACTTGACACAATAAAGCAGTTTCAAGTTCTCTCTCTATGGTTTGTTTGCTGTTGATGTAGCCCTAAGCAGAGACTGGTGAAAATCACTTTCATGGAAAGGGGTTGCCAAGCTTCCAAAAAACTACGAGTTGCATGAAATCTCAGCCAACATTTTTTCACCCAATCTTGATGATTCTTTCAGGTAATGATCAGTACACCAAAACCACTTGGCTCACCAAATTTCTTTCTTCTAGGTTAAAACGTTCGTTTGCAGTAACCGGTTTCATTTTTAGGTTTCACTCTGTTTTCTCCTATAGGGATACATGTATTTGGAACTCTAAATCAAACACGGTTTGTGCTAGCTTTTTGAAAATTGACACAACAAAGCAGTTTCAAGTTCTATCTCTACGGTTTGTTTGCTGTTGATGTAGCCCTAAGCAGAGACTGGCGAAAATCCCTTTCATGGAAAGGGGTTGCCAAGCTTCCAAAAAACTACGAGTTGCCTGAAATATCAGCAAACATTTTTTCACCCAATCTTGATGATTCTTTCAGGTAATGATCAGTACACCAAACCAATTGGCTAACCAAATTTCGTTCTTCTAGGTTAAAACGTTCGTTTGCAGTAACGGTTTTCATTTTTAGGTTTCACTCTGTTTTCTCCTATAGGGATACATGTATTTGGATCTGTAAATCAAACACGGTTTGTGCTAGCTCTTTGAAACTTGACACAATAAAGCAGTTTCAAGATCAATCTCTATGGTTTGTTTGCTGTTGATGTAGCCCTAAGCAGAGACTGGCGAAAATCACTTTCATGGTAAGGGGTTGCCAAGCTTCCAAAAATATTACAAGTTGCCTGAAATTTCAGCCAACATTTTTTCACCCAAACTTGATGATTCTTTCAGTTAATGATCAGTACACCAAAACCACTTGGCTCACCAAATTTCGTTCTTCTAGGTTAAACCGTTCGTTTGCAGTAACCGTTTTCATTTTTAGGTTTCACTCTGTTTTCTCCTATAGGGATACATGTATTTGGAACTCTAAATCAAACACGGTTTGTGCTAGCTCTTTGAAACTTGACAGAATAAAGCAGTCTCAAGTTCTATCTCTATGGTTTGTTTGCTGTTGATGTAGCCCTAAGCAGAGAGTGGCGAAAATCACTTTCATGGAAAGGGGTTGCCAAGCTTCAAAAAACTACGAGTTGCCTGAAATCTCAGCCAACATTTTTTCACCCAATCTTGATGATTCTTTCAGGTAATGATCAGTACAACAAAACCACTTGGCTCACCAAATTTCGTTCTTCTAGGTTAAAACGTTCGTTTGCAGTAACCGTTTTCATTTTTAGGTTTCACTCTGTTTTCTCCTATAGGGACACATGTATTTGGAACTGTAAATCAAACACGGTTTGTGCTAGCTCTTTGAAACTTGACACAATAAAGCAGTTTCAAGATCAATCTCTATGGTTTGTTTGCTGTTGATGTAGCCCTAAGCAGAGACTGGCGAAAATCACTTTCATGGTAAGGGGTTGCCAAGCTTCCAAAAATATTACAAGTTGCCTGAAATTTCAGCCAACATTTTTTCACCCAAACTTGATGATTCTTTCAGTTAATGATCAGTACACCAAAACCACTTGGCTCACCAAATTTCGTTCTTCTAGGTTAAACCGTTCGTTTGCAGTAACCGTTTTCATTTTTAGGTTTCACTCTGTTTTCTCCTATAGGGATACATGTATTTGGAACTCTAAATCAAACACGGTTTGTGCTAGCTCTTTGAAACTTGACAGAATAAAGCAGTCTCAAGTTCTATCTCTATGGTTTGTTTGCTGTTGATGTAGCCCTAAGCAGAGAGTGGCGAAAATCACTTTAATGGAAAGGGGTTGCCAAGCTTCAAAAAACTACGAGTTGCCTGAAATCTCAGCCAACATTTTTTCACCCAATCTTGATGATTCTTTCAGGTAATGATCAGTACAACAAAACCACTTGGCTCACCAAATTTCGTTCTTCTAGGTTAAAACGTTCGTTGGCAGTAACCGTTTTCATTTTTAGGTTTCACTCTGTTTTCTCCTATAGGGATACATGTATTTGGAACTCTAAATCAAACACGGTTTGTTCTAGCTTTTTGAAAATTGACACAATAAAGGAGTTTCAAGTTCTATCTCTATGGTTTGTTTGCTGTTGATGTAGCCCTAAGAAGAGACTGGCGAAAATCACTTTCATGGAAAGTTGTTGCCAAGCTTCTAAAAAACTACGAGTTTCCTGAAATTTCAGCCAACATTTTTTCACCCAATCTTGATGATTCTTTCAGGTAATGATCAGTACACCAAAACCATTTGGCTCACCAAATTTCGTTCTTCTAGGTTAAACCGTTCTTTTGTAGTAACCATTTTCATTTTTAGGTTTCACTCTGTTTTCTCCTATAGGGATACATGTATTTGGAACTCTAAATCAAACACGGTTTGTGCTAGCTCTTTGATACTTGACACAATAAAGCAGTTTCAGTTCTATCTCTACGGTTTGTTTGCTGTTGATGTAGCCCTAAGCAGAGAGTGGCGAAAATCACTTTCATGGAAAGGGGTTGCCAAGCTTCCAAAAAACGACGAGTTGCCTGAAATCTCAGCCAACATTTTTTCACCCAATCTTGATGATTCTTTCAGGTAAAGATCAGTACACCAAATCCACTTGGCTCACCAAATTTCGTTCTTCTAGGTTAAACCGTTCGTTTGCAGTAACCGTTTTCATTTTTAGGTTTCACTCTGTTTTCTCCTATAGGGATACATGTATTTGGAACACTAAATCAAACACGGTTTGTGCTAGCTTTTTGAAACTAGACACAACAAAGCAGTTTCAAGTTCTATCTCTACGGATTGTTTGCTGTTGATGTAGCCCTAAGCAGAGACTGGCGAAAATCCCTTTCATGGAAAGGGGTTGCCAAGCTTCCAAAAAACTACGAGTTGCCTGAAATCTCAGCAAACATTTTTTCACCCAAGCTTGATGATTCTTTCAGGTAATGATCAGTACACCAAAACCAATTGGCTCACCAAATTTCGTTCTTCTAGGTTAAAACGTTCGTTTGCAGTAACCGTTTTCATTTTTAGGTTTCACTCTGTTTTCTCCTATAGGGATACATGTATTTGGAACTGTAAATCAAACACGGTTTGTGCTAGCTCTTTGAAACTTGACACAATAAAGCAGTTTCAAGTTCAATCACTATGGTTTGTTTGCTGTTGATGTAGCCCTAAGCAGAGACTGGCGAAAATCACTTTCATGGTAAGGGGTTGCCAAGCTTCCAAAAAAATTACAAGTTGCCTGAAATTTCAGCCAACATTTTTTCACACAAACTTGATGATTCTTTCAGATAATGATCAGTACACCAAAACCACTTGGCTCACCAAATTTCGTTCTTCTAGGTTAAACCGTTCGTTTGCAGTAACCGTTTTCATTTTTAGGTTTCACTCTATTTCCTCCTATAGGGATACATGTATTTGGAACTCTAAATCAAACACGGTTTGTGCTAGCTTTTTGAAACTTGACACAATAAAGCAGTTTCAAGTTCTATCTTTATGGTTTGTTTGCTGTTGATGTAGCCCTAAGCAGAGACTGGCGAAATTCACTTTCATGGAAAGGGGTTGCCAAGCTTCCAAAAAACTACGAGTTGCTTGAAATCTCAGCCTACATTTTTTCACCCAATCTTGATGATTCTTTCAGGTAATGATCAGTACACCAAAAGAACTTGGCTCACCAAATTTCGTTCTTCTAGGTTAAACAGTTCGTTTGCAGTAACCGTTTTCATTTTTTGGTTTCACTCTGTTTCCTCCTATAGGGATACATGTATTTGGAACTCTAAATCAAACACGGTTTGTGCTAGCACTTTGAAACTTGACACAATAAAGCAGTTTCAAGTTCTATCTCTCTGGTTTGTTTGCTGTTGATGTAGCCCTAAGCAGAGACTTGTGAAAATCACTTTCATGGAAAGGGGTTGCCAAGCTTCCAAAAAACTACAAGTTGCCTGAAATCTCAGCCAACATTTTTTCACCCAATCTTGATGATTCGTTCAGGTAATGATCAGTACACCAAAACCACTTGGCTCTCCAAATTTCATTCTTCTAGGTTAAACCGTTCGTTATCAGTAACCGTTTTCATTTTTATGTTTCACTCTGTTTTCTCCTATAGGGATACATGTATTTGGAACTCTAAATCAAACACGGTTTGTGCTAGCTCTTTGAAACTTGACACATTAAAGCAGTTTCAAGTTCTATCTGTATGGTTTGTTTGCTGTTGTTGTAGTCCTAAGCAGAGAGTGGCAAAAATCACTTTCATGAAAAGGGGTTGCCAAGCTTCCAAAAAACTACCAGTTGCCAGAAATCTCAGCCAACATTTTTTCACCCTATCTTGATTATTCTTTCAGGTAATGATCAGTACACCAAAACCACTTGGCTTACCAAATTTCGTTCTTCTAGGTTAAACCGTTCGTTGGCAGTAACCGTTTTCATTTTTAGGTTTCACTCTGTTTTCTCCTATAGGGATACATGTATTTGGAACTCTAAATCAAACACGGTTTGTGCTAATACTTTGAAACTTGACACAATAAAGCAGTTTCAAGTTCTATCTCTCTGGTTTTTTTGCTGTTGATGTACCCCAAAGCAGAGACTGGTGAAAATCACTTTCATGGAAAGGGGTTGCCAAGCTTCCAAAAAACTATGAGTTGCCTGAAATCTCAGCCAACATTTTTTCACCCATTCTTGATGATTCTTTCAGGTAATGATCAGTACACCAAAACCACTTGGCTCTCCAAATTTCGTTCTTCTAGGTTAAACCGTTCGTTTGCGGTAACCGTTTTCATTTTTAGGTTTCACTTTGTTTTCTCCTATAGGGATACATGTATTTGGAACTCTAAATCAAACACGGTTTGTGCTAGCTTTTTGAAAATTGACACAACAAAGCAGTTTCAAGTTCTATCTCTACGGTTTGTTTGCTGTTGATGTAGCCCTAAGCAGAGACTGGCGAAAATCCCTTTCATGGAAAGGGGTTGCCAAGCTTCCAAAAAACTACGAGTTGCCTGAAATATCAGCAAACATTTTTTCATCCAATCTTGATGATTCTTTCAGGTAATGATCAGTACACCAAACCAATTGGCTAACCAAATTTCGTTCTTCTAGGTTAAAACGTTCGTTTGCAGTAACCGTTTTCATTTTTAGGTTTCACTCTGTTTTCTCCTATAGGGATACATGTATTTGGATCTGTAAATCAAACACGGTTTGTGCTAGCTCTTTGAAACTTGACACAATAAAGCAGTTTCACGTTCAATCTCTATGGTTTGTTTGCTGTTGATGTAGCCCTAAGCAGAGACTGGCGAAAATCACTTTCATGTTAAGGGGTTGCCAAGCTTCCAAAAAACTACGAGTTGCTTGAAATCTCAGCCAACATTTTTTCACCCAATGTTGATGATTCTTTCAGGTAATGATCAGTACACCAAAACCACTTGGCTCACCAAATTTCGTTCTTCTAGGTTAAAACGTTCGTTTGCAGTAACCGTTTTCATTTTTAGGTTTCACTCTGTTTTCTCCTATAGGGATACATGTATTTGGAACTCTAAATAAAACACGGTTTGAGCTAGCTTTTTGAAACTTGACACAATAAAGCAGTTTCAAGTTCTATCTCTATTGTTTGTTTGCTGTTGATGTAGCCCTAAGAAGAGACTGGCGAAAATCACTTTCATGGAAAGTTGTTGCCAAGCTTCCAAAAAACTACGAATTTCCTGAAATCTCAGCCAACTTTTTTTCACCCAATCTTGATGATTCTTTCAGGTAATGATCCGTACACCAAAACCACTTGGCTCACCAAATTTCGTTCTTCTAGGTTAAACCGTTCTTTTGTAGTAACCGTTTTCATTTTTAGGTTTCACTCTGTTTTGTCCTATAGGGATACATGTATTTGGAACTCTAAATCAAACACGGTTTGTGCTAGCTCTTTGATACTTGACACAATAAAGCAGTTTCAAGTTCTATCTCTATGGTTTGTTTGCTGTTGATGTAGCCCTAAGCAGAGACTGGTGAAAATCACTTTCATGGAAAGGGGTTGCCAAGCTTCCAAAAAACTAAAAGTTGCCTGAAATCTCAGCCATCATTTTTTCACCAAATCTTGATGATTCTTTCAGATAATGATCAGTACACCAAAACCACTTGGCTCACCAAATTTCGTTCTTATAGGTTAAACCGTTCGTTTGCAGTAACCGTTTTCATTTTTAGGTTTCACTCTGTTTTCTCCTATAGGGATACATGTATTTGGAACACTAAATCAAACACGGTTTGTGCTAGCTCTTTGAAACTTGACAGAATAAAGCAGTCTCAAGTTCTATCTCTATGGTTTGTTTGCTGTTGATGTAGCCCTAAGCAGAGAGTGGCGAAAATCACTTTCAATGAAAGGGGTTGCCAAGCTTCAAAAAACTACGAGTTGCCTGAAATCTCAGCCAACATTTTTTCACCCAATCTTGATGATTCTTTCAGGTAATGATCAGTACACCAAAACCACTTGGCTCACCAAATTTCGTTCTTCTAGGTTAAACCGTTCTTTTGTAGTAACCATTTTCATTTTTAGGTTTCACTCTGTTTTCTCCTATAGGGATACATGTATTTGGAACTCTAAATCAAACACGGTTTGTGCTAGCTCTTTGATACTTGACACAATAAAGCAGTTTCAGTTCTATCTCTAGGGTTTGTTTGCTGTTGATGTAGCCCTAAGCAGAGAGTGGCGAAAATCACTTTCATGGAAAGGGGTTGCCAAGCTTCCAAAAAACGACGAGTTGCCTGAAATCTCAGCCAACATTTTTTCACCCAATCTTGATGATTTTTTCAGGTAAATATCAGTACACCAAAACCACTTGGCTCACCAAATTTCGTTCTTCTAGGTTAAACCGTTCGTTTGCAGTAACCTTTTTCATTTTTAGGTTTCACTCTGTTTTCTCCTATAGGGATACATGTATTTGGAACTGTAAATCAAACACGGTTTGTGCTAGCTCTTTGAAACTTGACACAATAAAGCAGTTTCAAGATCAATCTCTATGGTTTGTTTGCTGTTGATGTAGCCCTAAGCAGAGACTGGCGAAAATCACTTTCATGGTAAGGGGTTGCCAAGCTTCCAAAAATATTACAAGTTGCCTGAAATTTCAGCCAACATTTTTTCACCCAAACTTGATGATTCTTTCAGTTAATGATCAGTACACCAAAACCACTTGGCTCACCAAATTTCGTTCTTCTAGGTTAAACCGTTCGTTTGCAGTAACCGTTTACATTTTTAGGTTTCACTCTGTTTTCTCCTATAGGGATACATGTATTTGGAACTCTAAATCAAACACGGTTTGTGCTAGCTCTTTGAAACTTGACAGAATAAAGCAGTCTCAAGTTCTATCTCTATGGTTTGTTTGCTGTTGATGTAGCCCTAAGCAGAGAGTGGCGAAAATCACTTTCATGGAAAGGGGTTGCCAAGCTTCCAAAAAACGACGAGTTGCCTGAAATCTCAGCCAACATTTTTTCACCCAATCTTGATGATTCTTTCAGGTAAAGATCAGTACACCAAATCCACTTGGCTCACCAAATTTCGTTCTTCTAGGTTAAACCGTTCGTTTGCAGTAACCGTTTTCATTTTTAGGTTTCACTCTGTTTTCTCCTATAGGGATACATGTATTTGGAACACTAAATCAAACACGGTTTGTGCTAGCTTTTTGAAACTAGACACAACAAAGCAGTTTCAAGTTCTATCTCTACGGTTTGTTTGCTGTTGATGTAGCCCTAAGCAGAGACTGGCGAAAATCCCTTTCATGGAAAGGGGTTGCCAAGCTTCCAAAAAACTACGAGTTGCCTGAAATCTCAGCAAACATTTTTTCACCCAAGCTTGATGATTCTTTCAGGTAATGATCAGTACACCAAAACCAATTGGCTCACCAAATTTCGTTCTTCTAGGTTAAAACGTTCGTTTGCAGTAACCGTTTTCATTTTTAGGTTTCACTCTGTTTTCTCCTATAGGGATACATGTATTTGGAACTGTAAATCAAACACGGATTGTGCTAGCTCTTTGAAACTTGACACAATAAAGCAGTTTCAAGTTCAATCACTATGGTTTGTTTGCTGTTGATGTAGCCCTAAGCAGAGACTGGCGAAAATCACTTTCATGGTAAGGGGTTGCCAAGCTTCCAAAAAAATTACAAGTTGCCTGAAATTTCAGCCAACATTTTTTCACCCAAACTTGATGATTCTTTCAGATAATGATCAGTACACCAAAACCACTTGGCTCACCAAATTTCGTTCTTCTAGGTTAAACCGTTCGTTTGCAGTAACCGTTTTCATTTTTAGGTTTCACTCTATTTCCTCCTATAGGGATACATGTATTTGGAACTCTAAATCAAACACGGTTTGTGCTAGCTTTTTGAAACTTGACACAATAAAGCAGTTTCAAGTTCTATCTTTATGGTTTGTTTGCTGTTGATGTAGCCCTAAGCAGAGACTGGCGAAATTCACTTTCATGGAAAGGGGTTGCCAAGCTTCCAAAAAACTACGAGTTGCTTGAAATCTCAGCCTACATTTTTTCACCCAATCTTGATGATTCTTTCAGGTAATGATCAGTACACCAAAAGAACTTGGCTCACCAAATTTCGTTCTTCTAGGTTAAACAGTTCGTTTGCAGTAACCGTTTTCATTTTTTGGTTTCACTCTGTTTTCTCCTATAGGGATACATGTATTTGGAACTCTAAATCAAACACGGTTTGTGCTAGCACTTTGAAACTTGACACAATAAAGCAGTTTCAAGTTCTATCTCTCTGGTTTGTTTGCTGTTGATGTAGCCCTAAGCAGAGACTTGTGAAAATCACTTTCATGGAAAGGGGTTGCCAAGCTTCCAAAAAACTACAAGTTGCCTGAAATCTCAGCCAACATTTTTTCACCCAATCTTGATGATTCGTTCAGGTAATGATCAGTACACCAAAACCACTTGGCTCTCCAAATTTCATTCTTCTAGGTTAAACCGTTCGTTATCAGTAACCGTTTTCATTTTTAGGTTTCACTCTGTTTTCTCCTATAGGGATACATGTATTTGGAACTCTAAATCAAACACGGTTTGTGCTAGCTCTTTGAAACTTGACACATTAAAGCAGTTTCAAGTTCTATCTGTATGGTTTGTTTGCTGTTGTTGTAGTCCTAAGCAGAGAGTGGCAAAAATCACTTTCATGAAAAGGGGTTGCCAAGCTTCCAAAAAACTACCAGTTGCCAGAAATCTCAGCCAACATTTTTTCACCCTATCTTGATTATTCTTTCAGGTAATGATCAGTACACCAAAACCACTTGGCTTACCAAATTTCGTTCTTCTAGGTTAAACCGTTCGTTGGCAGTAACCGTTTTCATTTTTAGGTTTCACTCTGTTTTCTCCTATAGGGATACATGTATTTGGAACTCTAAATCAAACACGGTTTGTGCTAATACTTTGAAACTTGACACAATAAAGCAGTTTCAAGTTCTATCTCTCTGGTTTTTTTGCTGTTGATGTACCCCAAAGCAGAGACTGGTGAAAATCACTTTCATGGAAAGGGGTTGCCAAGCTTCCAAAAAACTATGAGTTGCCTGAAATCTCAGCCAACAATTTTTAAACCATTCTTGATGATTCTTTCAGGTAATGATCAGTACACCAAAACCACTTGGCTCTCCAAATTTCGTTCTTCTAGGTTAAACCGTTCGTTTGCAGTAACCGTTTTCATTTTTAGGTTTCACTCTGTTTTCTCCTATAGGGATACATGTATTTGGAACTCTAAATCAAACACGGTTTGTGCTAGCTCCTTGAAACTTGACACAATAAAGCAGTCTCAAGTTCTATCTCTATGGTTTGTTTGCTGTTGATGTAGCCCTAAGCAGAGAGTGGCGAAAATCACTTTAATGGAAAGGGGTTGCCAAGCTTCCAAAAAACTACCAGTTGCCTGAAATCTCAGCCAACATTTTTTCACCCAATCTTGATGATTCTTTCAGGTAATGATATATACACCAAAACCACGTGGCTCACCAAATTTCGTTCTTCTAGGTTAAACCATTCGTTGGCAGTAACCGTTTTCATTTTTAGGTTTCACTCTGTTTTCTCCTGTAGGGATACATGTATTTGGAACTTCAAATCGAACACGGTTTGTGGTAGCTCTTTGAAACTTGACACAATAAAGCAGTTTCAAGTTCTATCTCTATGGTTTGTTTGCTGTTGATGTACCCCTAAGCAGAGACTGGCGAGAATCACTTTCATGGAAAGGGGTTGCCAATCATCAAAAAAACTACGAGTTGCTTGAAATCTTAGCCAACATTTTTTCACCCAATCTTGATGATTCTGTCAGGTAATGATCAGTACACCAAAATCACATGGCTCACCAAATTTCGTTCTTCTAGGTTAAACCGTTCGTTTGCAGTAACCGTTTTCATTTTTAGGTTTCACTCTGTTTTCTCCTATAGGGATACATGTATTTGGTACTCTAAATCAAACACGGTTCGTGCTAGCTCTTTGAAACTTGACACAATAAAGCAGTTTCAAGTTCCATCTCTATGGTTTATTTGCTGTTGTTGTACCCCTAAGCAGAGAATGGCGAAAATCACTTTCATGGAAAGGGGTTGCCAAGCTTCCAAAAAACTACAAGTTGCCTGAAATCTCAGCAAACATTCTTTCACCCAATCTTGATGATTGTTTCAGGTAATGATCAGTACACCAAAACCACTAGGCTCACCAAATTTCGCTATTCTAGGTTAAACCGTTCGTTTGCAGTAACCATTTTCATTTTTAGGTTTCACTCTGTTTTCTTCTATAGGGATACATATATTTGGAACTCTAAATCAAACGCGGTTTGTGCTAGCTCTTTGAAACTTGACACAATAAAGCAGTTTCAAGTTCTATCTCTAAGGTTTGTTCGCTGTTGATGTAGCCCTAAGCAGAGACTGGCGAAAATCACTTTCATGGAAAGGGTTTGCCAAGCTTCCAAAAAATTATGAGTTGCCTGAAATCTCAGCCAACATTTTTTCACCCAATCTTGATGATTCTTTCAGGTAATGATCAGTACACCAAAACCACTTGGCTCACCAAATTTCGTTCTTCTAGGTTAAACCGTTCGTTGGCAGTAACCGTTTTCATTTTTAGGTTTCACTCTGTTTTCTCCTATAGGGATACATGTATTTTGAACTCTCAATCAAACACGGTTTCTGCTAGCTCTTTGAAACTTGACACAATAAAGCAGTTTCAAGTTCTATCTCTATGCTTTGTTTGCTGTTGATGTAACCCTAAGCAGAGACTGGCGAAAATCACTTTCATGGAAAGGGGTTGCCAAGCTTCCAAAAAACTACGAGTTGCCTGAAATCTCAGCCAACATCTTTTCACCCAATCTTGATGATTCTTTCAGGAAATGATCAGTACACCAAAACCACTTGGCTCACCAAATTTCGTTCTTCTAGGTTAAACCGTTCGTTGGCAGTAACCGCTTTCATTTTTAGGTTTCACTCTGTTTTCTCCTATAGGGATAGATGTATTTTGAACTCTAAATCGAACACAGTTTGTGGTAGCTCTTTGAAACTTGACACAATAAAGCAGATTCAAGTTTTATCTCTATGGTTTGTTTGCTGTTGATGTAGCCCTAAGCAGAGAGTGGCGAAAATCAGTTTCATGGAAAGGGGTTTCTAAGCTTCCAAAAAACTGCGAGTTTCCTGAAATCTCAGCCATGATTTTTCCACCCAATCTTGATGATTCTTTCAGGTAATGATCAGTACACCAAAACCACTTGGCTCACCACATTTCGTTCTTCAGGTTTAAACCGTTCGTTTGCAGTAACCGTTTTCATTTTTAGGATTCACTCTGTTTTCTCCTCAAGTGATACATGTATTTGGAACTGTAAATCAAACACGGTTTCTGCTAGCTCTTTGAAACTTGACACAATAAAGCAGTTTCAAGTTCTATCTCTATGGTTTGTTTGCTGTTGATGTAGCCCTAAGCAGAGAGTGGCGAAAATCACTTTCATGTATTGGGGTTGCCAACCTTCCAAAAAACTATGAGTTGCCTGAAATCTCAGCAAACTTTTTTTCACCCAATCTTGATGATTCTTTCAGGTAATGATCAGTACACCAAAACCACTAGGCTTACCAAGTTTCGTTCTTCTAGGTTAAACCGTTCGTTTGCAGTAACCGTTTTCATTTTTAGGTTTCACTCTGTTTTCTCCTATAGGGATACATGTATTTGGAACTCTAAATCAAACACGGTTTGTGCTAGCTCTTTGAAACTTGACACAATAAAGCAGTTTCAAGTTCTATCTCTATGGTTTGTTTGCTGTTGATGTAGCCCTAAGCAGAGACTGGCGAAAATCACTTTCCTTGAAAGGGGTTGCCAAGCTTCCAAAAAACTACGAGTTGCCTGAAATCTCAGCCAATGTTTTTTCACCCAATCTTGATGATTCTTTCAGGTAATGATCAGTACACCAAAACCACTTGGCTCACCAAATTTCGTTCTTCTTGGTTAAACCGTTCATTTGCAGTAACCGTTTTCATTTTTAGGTTTCACTCTGTGTTCTCCCTTAGGGATACATGTATTTGGAACTCTAAATCAAACATGGTTTGTGCTAGCTCTTTGAAACTTGACACAATAAAGCAGTTTCAAGTTCTATCTCTATGGTTTGTTTGCTGTTGATGTAGCCCTAAGCAGAGATTGGCGAAAATCACATTCATGGAAAGGGGTTGCCAAGCTTCCAAAAAACTACGAGTTTCCTGAAAGCTCAGCCAACATTTTTTCACCCAATCTTGATGATTCTTTCAGATAATAATCAGTACACCAACACCACTTGGCTCACCAAATTTCGTTATTCTAGGTTAAACCGTTCGTTTGCAGTAACCGTTTTCATTTTTAGGTTTCACTCTGTTTTCTCCTATACGGATACATGTATTTGGAACTCTAAATCAAACACGGTTTGTGCTAGCTCTTTGAAACTTGACACAATAAAGCAGTTTCAAGTTCTATCTCTATGGTTTGACTGCTGTTCATGTACCCCTAAGCAGAGAATGGCGAAAATCTCTTTCATGGAAAGGGGTTGCCAAGCTTCCAAAAAACCACAAGTTGCCTGAAATCTCAGCAAACATTTTTTTACCCAATCTTGATGATTCTTTCAGGTAATGATCAGTACACCAAAACCACTAGGCTCACCAAGTTTCGTTCCTCTTGTTTAAATCGTTCGTTTGCAGTAACCGTTTTCATTTTTAGGTTTCACTCTGTTTTCTCCTATAGGGATACATGTATTTGGAACTCTAAATAAAACACGGTTTGTGCTAGCTCTTTGAAACTTGACACAATAAAGCAGTTTCAAGTTCTGTCTCTATGGTTTGTTTGCTGTTGATGTAGCCCCAAGGAGAGAGTGGCGAAAATCACTTTCATGGAAAGGGGTTGCCAAACTTCAAAAAAACTACGAGTTGCCTGAAATCTCAGCCAACATTTTTTCACCCAATCTTGATGATTCTTTCAGGTAATGATCAGTACACCAAAACCACTTGGCTCACCAAATTTCGTTCTTCTAGGTTAAACCATTTGTATGCAGTAACCGTTTTCATTTTTAGGTTTCACTCTGTTTTCTCCTATAGGGATACATGTATTTGGAACTCTAAATCAAACACGGTTTGTGGTAGCTCTTTGAAACTTGACACAATAAAGAAGTCTCAAGTTCTATCTCTATGGTTTGTTTGCTGTTGATGTAGCCCTAAGCAGAGACTGGCGAAAATCACTTTCATGGAAAGGGGTTGCCAAGCTTCCAAAAAATTACGAGTTGCGTGAAATCTCAGCCAACATTTTTTCACCCAATCTTGATGATTCATTCAGGTAATGATCAGTACACCAAAACCACTTGGCTCACCAACTTTCGTTCTTCTAGGTTAAACCGTTTGTATGCAGTAACCGTTTTCATTTTTAGGTTTCACTCTGTTTTCTCCTATAGGGATACATGTATTTGGAACTCTAAATCAAATACGGTTTGTGCTAGCTCTATGAAACTTGACACAATAAAGCAGTCTCAAGTTCTATCTCAAAGCTTTGTTTGCTGTTGATGTAGCCCTAAGCAGAGACTGGCGAAAATCACTTTCATGGAAAGGGGTTGCCAAGCTTCCAAAAAACTATGAGTTGCCTGAAATCTCAGCCAACATTTTTTCACCCAATCTTGATGATTCTTTCAGGTAATGATCAGTACACCAAAACCACTTGGCTCACCAAATTTCGTTCTTCTAGGATAAACCGTTCGTTGGCAGTAAGCGTTTTCATTTTTAGGTTTCACTCTGTTTCCTCCTATAGGGATACATGTATTTGAAACTCTAAATCTAACACGGTTTGTGGTAGCTCTTTGAAACTTGACACAATAAAGCAGTTTCAAGTTCTATCTCTATGGTTTGTTTGCTGTTGATGTAGCCCTAAGGAGAGAGTGGCGAAAATCACTTTCATGAAAAGGGGTTGCCAAGCTTCCAAAAAACTACAAGTTGCCTGAAATCTCAGCAAACTTTTTTTCATCCAATATTGATGATTCTTTCAGGTAATGATCAGTACACCAAAACCACTAGGCTTACCAAGTTTCGTTCTTCTAGGTTAAACCGTTCGTTTGCAGTAACCGTTTTCATTTTTTGGTTTCACTCTGTTTTCTCCTATAGGGATACATGTATTTGGAACTCTAAATCAAACACGGTTTGTGCTAGCTCTTTGAAACTTGACACAATAAAGCAGTTTCAAGTTCTATCTCTATGCTTTGTTTGCTGTTGATGTGGCCCTAAGCAGAGACTGGCGAAAATCACTTTCATTGAAAGGGGTTGCCAAGCTTCCAAAAAACTACGAGTTGCCTGAAATCTCAGCCAATGTTTTTTCACCCAATCTTGATGATTCTTTCAGGTAATGATCAGTACACCAAAACCACTTGGCTCACCAAATTTCGTTCTTCTTGGTTAAACCGTTCATTTGCAGTAACCGTTTTCATTTTTAGGTTTCACTCTGTTTTCTCCCTTAGGGATACATGTATTTGGAACTCTAAATCAAACACGGTTTGTGCTAGCTCTTTGAAACTTGACACAATAAAGCAGTTTCAAGTTCTATCTCTATGGTTTGTTTGCTGTTGATGTAGCCCTAAGCAGAGATTGGCGAAAATCACATTCATGGAAAGGGGTTGCCAAGCTTCCAAAAAACTACGAGTTTCCTGAAAGCTCAGCCAACATTTTTTCACCCAATCTTGATGATTCTTTCAGATAATAATCAGTACACCAACACCACTTGGCTCACCAAATTTCGTTATTCTAGGTTAAACCGTTCGTTTGCAGTAACCGTTTTCATTTTTAGGTTTCACTCTGTTTTCTCCTATACGGATACATGTATTTGGAACTCTAAATCAAACACGGTTTGTGCTAGCTCTTTGAAACTTGACACAATAAAGCAGTTTCAAGTTCTATCTCTATGGTTTGACTGCTGTTCATGTACCCCTAAGCAGAGAATGGCGAAAATCTCTTTCATGGAAAGGGGTTGCCAAGCTTCCAAAAAACCACAAGTTGCCTGAAATCTCAGCAAACATTTTTTTACCCAATCTTGATGATTCTTTCAGGTAATGATCAGTACACCAAAACCACTAGGCTCACCAAGTTTCGTTCCTCTTGTTTAAATCGTTCGTTTGCAGTAACCGTTTTCATTTTTAGGTTTCACTCTGTTTTCTCCTATAGGGATACATGTATTTGGAACTCTAAATAAAACACGGTTTGTGCTAGCTCTTTGAAACTTGACACAATAAAGCAGTTTCAAGTTCTGTCTCTATGGTTTGTTTGCTGTTGATGTAGCCCCAAGGAGAGAGTGGCGAAAATCACTTTCATGGAAAGGGGTTGCCAAACTTCAAAAAAACTACGAGTTGCCTGAAATCTCAGCCAACATTTTTTCACCCAATCTTGATGATTCTTTCAGGTAATGATCAGTACACCAAAACCACTTGGCTCACCAAATTTCGTTCTTCTAGGTTAAACCATTTGTATGCAGTAACCGTTTTCATTTTTAGGTTTCACTCTGTTTTCTCCTATAGGGATACATGTATTTGGAACTCTAAATCAAACACGGTTTGTGGTAGCTCTTTGAAACTTGACACAATAAAGAAGTCTCAAGTTCTATCTCTATGGTTTGTTTGCTGTTGATGTAGCCCTAAGCAGAGACTGGCGAAAATCACTTTCATGGAAAGGGGTTGCCAAGCTTCCAAAAAATTACGAGTTGCGTGAAATCTCAGCCAACATTTTTTCACCCAATCTTGATGATTCATTCAGGTAATGATCAGTACACCAAAACCACTTGGCTCACCAAATTTCGTTCTTCTAGGTTAAACCGTTTGTATGCAGTAACCGTTTTCATTTTTAGGTTTCACTCTGTTTTCTCCTATAGGGATACATGTATTTGGAACTCTAAATCAAATACGGTTTGTGCTAGCTCTATGAAACTTGACACAATAAAGCAGTCTCAAGTTCTATCTCAAAGCTTTGTTTGCTGTTGATGTAGCCCTAAGCAGAGACTGGCGAAAATCACTTTCATGGAAAGGGGTTGCCAAGCTTCCAAAAAACTATGAGTTGCCTGAAATCTCAGCCAACATTTTTTCACCCAATCTTGATGATTCTTTCAGGTAATGATCAGTACACCAAAACCACTTGGCTCACCAAATTTCGTTCTTCTAGGATAAACCGTTCGTTGGCAGTAAGCGTTTTCATTTTTAGGTTTCACTCTGTTTCCTCCTATAGGGATACATGTATTTGAAACTCTAAATCTAACACGGTTTGTGGTAGCTCTTTGAAACTTGACACAATAAAGCAGTTTCAAGTTCTATCTCTATGGTTTGTTTGCTGTTGATGTAGCCCTAAGGAGAGAGTG
This sequence comes from Ictidomys tridecemlineatus, assembly GCF_052094955.1. Taxonomy (NCBI): domain Eukaryota; kingdom Metazoa; phylum Chordata; class Mammalia; order Rodentia; family Sciuridae; genus Ictidomys; species Ictidomys tridecemlineatus. Next base: position 28,307 of record NW_027523973.1, read on the forward strand.
GCGAAAATCACTTTCATGAAAAGGGGTTGCCAAGCTTCCAAAAAACTACAAGTTGCCTGAAATCTCAGCAAACTTTTTTTCATCCAATCTTGATGATTCTTTCAGGTAATGATCAGTACACCAAAACCACTAGGCTTACCAAGTTTCGTTCTTCTAGGTTAAACCGTTCGTTTGCAGTAACCGTTTTCATTTTTTGGTTTCACTCTGTTTTCTCCTATAGGGATACATGTATTTGGAACTCTAAATCAAACACGGTTTGTGCTAGCTCTTTGAAACTTGACACAATAAAGCAGTTTCAAGTTCTATCTCTATGCTTTGTTTGCTGTTGATGTAGCCCTAAGCAGAGACTGGCGAAAATCACTTTCATTGAAAGGGGTTGCCAAGCTTCCAAAAAACTACGAGTTGCCTGAAATCTCAGCCAATGTTTTTTCACCCAATCTTGATGATTCTTTCAGGTAATGATCAGTACACCAAAACCACTTGGCTCACCAAATTTCGTTCTTCTTGGTTAAACCGTTCATTTGCAGTAACCGTTTTCATTTTTAGGTTTCACTCTGTTTTCTCCCTTAGGGATACATGTATTTGGAACTCTAAATCAAACACGGTTTGTGCTAGCTCTTTGAAACTTGACACAATAAAGCAGTTTCAAGTTCTATCTCTATGGTTTGTTTGCTGTTGATGTAGCCCTAAGCAGAGATTGGCGAAAATCACATTCATGGAAAGGGGTTGCCAAGCTTCCAAAAAACTACGAGTTGCCTGAAAGCTCAGCCAACATTTTTTCACCCAATCTTGATGATTCTTTCAGGTAATAATCAGTACACCAACACCACTTGGCTCACCAAATTTCGTTATTCTAGGTTAAACCGTTCGTTTGCAGTAACCGTTTTCATTTTTAGGTTTCACTCTGTTTTCTCCTATACGGATACATGTATTTGGAACTCTAAATCAAACACGGTTTGTGCTAGCTCTTTGAAACTTGACACAATAAAGCAGTTTCCAGTTCTATCTCTATGGTTTGTTTACTTTTGATGTAGCCCGAAGCAAAGAGTGGCGAAAATCACTTTCATGGAAAGGGGTTGCCAAGCTTCCAAAAAACTACGAGTGCCTGAAATCTCAGCAAACATTTTTTCACCCAATCTTTATGATTCTTTCAGGTAATGATCAGTACACCAAAACCACTTGGCTCACCAAATTTCGTTCTTCTAGGTTAAACCGTACGTTTGCAGTAACCGTTTTCATTTTTAGGTTTCACTCTGTTTTCTCCTATTGGGATACATGTTTTTGGAACTCTAAATCAAACACGGTTTGTGCTAGCTCTTTGAAACTTGACACAATAAAGCAGTTTCAAGTTCTATCTCTATGGGTTGACTGCTGTTCATGTACCCCTAAGCAGAGAATGGCGAAAATCTCTTTTATGGAAAGGGGTTGCCAAGCTTCCAAAAAACCACAAGTTGCCTGAAATCTCAGCAAACATTTTTTCACCCAATCTTGATGATTCTTTCAGGTAATGATCAGTACACCAAAACCACTAGGCTCACCAAGTTTCGTTCCTCTTGTTTAAATCGTTCGTTTGCAGTAACCGTTTTCATTTTTAGGTTTCACTCTGTTTTCTCCTATAGGGATACATGTATTTGGAACTCTAAATCAAACACGGTTTGTGCTCGCTCTTTGAAACTTGACACAATAAAGCAGTTTCAAGTTCTGTCTCTATGGTTTGTTTGCTGTTGATGTAGCCCAAGGAGAGAGTGGCGAAAATCACTTTCATGGAAAGGGGTTGCCAAGCTTCAAAAAAACTACGAGTTGCCTGAAATCTCAGCCAACATTTTTTCACCCAATCTTGATGATTCTTTCAGGTAATGATCAGTACACCAAAACCACTTGGCTCACCAAATTTCGTTCTTCTAGGTTAAACCATTTGTATGCAGTAACCGTTTTCATTTTTAGGTTTCACTCTGTTTTCTCCTATAGGGATACATGTATTTGGAACTCTAAATCAAACACGGTTTGTGGTAGCTCTTTGAAACTTGACACAATAAAGAAGTCTCAAGTTCTATCTCTATTGTTTGTTTGCTGTTGATGTAGCCCTAAGCAGAGACTGGCGAAAATCACTTTCATGGAAAGGGGTTGCCAAGCTTCCAAAAAATTACGAGTTCCTTGAAATCTCAGCCAACATTTTTTCACCCAATCTTGATGATTCATTCAGGTAATGATCAGTACACCAAAACCACTTGGCTCTCCAAATTTCGTTCTTCTAGGTTAAACCGTTTGTATGCAGTAACCGTTTCATTTTTAGGTTCACTCTGTTTTCTCCTATAGGGATACATGTATTTGGAACTCTAAATCAAACACGGTTTGTGCTAGCTCTTTGAAACTTGACACAATAAAGCAGTCTCAAGTTCTATCTCTATTTTTGTTTGCTGTTGATGTAGCCCTAAGCAGAGACTGGCGAAAATCACTTTCATGGAAAGGGGTTGCCAAGCTTCCAAAAAACTACGAGTTGCCTGAAATCTCAGCCAACATTTTTTCACCCAATCTTGATGATTCTTTCAGGTAATGATCAGTACACCAAAACCACTTGGCTCACCAAATTTCGTTCTTCTAGGTTAAACCGTTTGTATGCAGTAACCGTTTTCATTTTTAGGTTTCACTCTGTTTTCTCCTATTTGCATACTTGTATTTGGAACTCTAAATCAAACACGGTTTGTGCTAGCTCTTTGAAACTTGACACAATAAACAGTCTCAAGTTCTATCTCTATTTTTGTTTGCTGTTGATGTAGCCCTAAGCAGAGACTGGCGAAAATCACTTTCCTTGAAAGGGGTTGCCAAGCTTCCAAAAAACTACGAGTTGCCTGAAATCTCAGCCAATGTTTTTTCACCCAATCTTGATGATTCTTTCAGGTAATGATCAGTACACCAAAACCACTTGGCTCACCAAATTTCGTTCTTCTAGGTTAAACCGTTTGTATGCAGTAACCGTTTTCATTTTTAGGTTTCACTCTGTTTTCTCCTATAGGCATACTTGTATTTGGAACTCTAAATCAAACACGGTTTGTGCTAGCTCTTTGAAACTTGACACAATAAAGCAGTTTCAAGTTCTATCTCTACGGTTTGTTCGCTGTTGATGTAGCCCTAAGCAGAGACTGGCGAAAATCACTTCATGGAAAGGGTTTGCCAAGCTTCCAAAAAACTACGAGTTGTCTGAAATCTCAGCCAACATCTTTTCACCCAATCTTGATGATTCTTTCAGGTAATGATCAGTACACCAATACCACTTGGCTCACCAAATTTCGTTCTTCTAGGTTAAACCGTTCATTGGCAGTAACCGCTTTCATTTTTAGGTTTCACTCTGTTTTCTCCTATAGGGATAGATGTATTTGGAACTCTAAATCGAACACAGATTGTGGTAGCTCTTTGAAACTTGACACAATAAAGCAGACTCAAGTTCTATCTCTATGGTTTGTTTGCTGTTGATGTAGCCCTAAGCAGAGAGTGGCGAAAATCACTTTCAATGAAAGGGGTTGCCAAGCTTCAAAAAACTACGAGTTGCCTGAAATCTCAGCCAACATTTTTTCACCCAATCTTGATGATTCTTTCAGGTAATGATCAGTACACCAAAACCACTTGGCTCACCAAATTTCGTTCTTCTAGGTTAAACCGTTTGTATGCAGTAACCGTTTTCATTTTTAGGTTTCACTCTGTTTTCTCCTATTTGCATACTTGTATTTGGAACTCTAAATCAAACACGGTTTGTGCTAGCTCTTTGAAACTTGACACAATAAAGCAGTTTCAAGTTCTATCTCTATGGTTTGTTTGCTGTTGATGTAACCCTAAGCAGAGAGTGGCGAAAATCACTTTCATGTATAGGGGTTGCCAACCTTCCAAAAAACTACGAGTTACCTGAAATCTCAGCAAACATTTTTTCACCCAATCTTGATGATTCTTTCAGGTAATGATCAGTACACCAAACCACTTGGCTCACTAAATTTCGTTCTTCTAGGTTAAACCGTTCGTTGGCAGTAACCGTTTTCATTTTTAGGTTTCACTCTGTTTTCTCCTATAGGGCTACATGTATTTGGAACTCTAAATCAAACACGGTTTGTGGTAGCTCTTTGAAAATTGACACAATAAAGCAGTTTCAAGTTCTATCTCTATGGTTTGTTTGCTGTTGATGTAGCCCTAAGCAGAGACTGGCAAAAATCACTTTCATGGAAAGGGGTTGCCAAGCTTCCTAAAAACTACGAGTTGCCTGAAATCTCAACCAACATTTTTTCACCCAATCCTGATGATTCTTTCAGGTAATGATCAGTACACCAAAACCACTTGGCTCACCAAATTTCGTTCTTCTAGGTTAAACCGTTCGTTGGCAGTAACCGTTTTCATTTTTAGGTTTCACTCTGTTTTCTCCTATAGGGATACATGTATTTGGAACTCTAAATCGAACACGGTTTGTGGTAGCTCTTTGAAACTTGACACAATAAAGCAGTTTCAAGTTCTATCTCTATGGTTTGTTTTCTGTTGATTTAGCCCTAAGCAGAGAGTGGCGAAAATCACTTTCATGAAAAGGGGTTGCCAAGCTTCCAAAAAACTACGAGTTGCCTGAAATCTCAGCCAACATATTTTTCACCCAATCTTGATGATTCTTTCAGGTAATGATGAGTACACCAAGCCACTTGGCTCACCAAATTTCGTTCTTCTAGGTTAAACCGTTCTTTTGCATAACCGTTTTCATTTTTAGGTTTCACTCTGTTTTCTCCTATAGGCATACATATTTGGAACTCTAAATCAAACACGGTTTGTGCTAGCTCTTTGAAACTTGACACAATAAAATCAGATTCAAGTTCTATCTCTATGCTTTGTTTGCTGTTGATGTAGCCCTAAGCAGAGACTGGTGAAAATCACTTTCATGGAAAGGGGTTGCCTATCTTCCAAAAAACAACAAGTTGCCTGAAATCTCAGCCAACATTTTTTCACCCAATCTTGATGATTCTTTCAGGTAATGATCACTAACACCAAAACCACTTGGCTCACCAAATTTCGTTCTTCTAGGTTAAAACCGTTCGTTGGCAGTAACCGTTTTTATTTTTAGGTTTCACGCTGTTTTCTCCTATAGGGATATATATATTTGGAACTTCAAATCGAACACGGTTTGTGGTAGCTCTTTGAAACTTGACACAATAAAGCAGTTTCAAGTTCTATCTCTATGGTTTGTTTGCTGTTGATGTATCTCTAAGCAGAGAGTGGCGAAAATCACTTTCATGAAAGGGGTTGCCAAGCTTCTAAAAAACCACGAGTTGCCTGAAATCTCAGCCAACATTTTTTCACCCAATCTTGATGATTCTGTCAGGTAATGATCAGTACACCAAAACCAATTGGCTCACCAAATTTCGTTCTTCTAGTTTAAACCGTTCTTTTACAGTAACCGTTTTCATTTTTTAGGTTTCACTCTGTTTTCTCATATAGGGATACATGTATTTGGAACTCTAAATCAAACATGGTTTGTGCTAGCTCTTTGAAACTTGACACAATAAAGCAGTCTCAAGTTCTATCTCTATTTTTGTTTGCTGTTGATGTAGCCCTAAGCAGAGACTGGCGAAAATCACTTTCATGGAAAGGGGTTGCCAAGCTTCCAAAAATTACGAGTTCCTTGAAATCTCAGCCAACATTTTTTCACCCAATCTTGATGATTCATTCAGGTAATGATCAGTACACCAAAACCACTTGGCTCTCCAAATTTCGTTCTTCTAGGTTAAACCGTTTGTATGCAGTAACCGTTTTCATTTTTAGGTTTCACTCTGTTTTCTCCTATAGGGATACATGTATTTGGAACTCTAAATCAAACACGGTTTGTGCTAGCTCTTTGAAACTTGACACAATAAAGCAGTCTCAAGTTCTATCTCTATTTTTGTTTGCTGTTGATGTAGCCCTAAGCAGAGACTGGCGAAAATCACTTTCATGGAAAGGGGTTGCCAAGCTTCCAAAAAACTACGAGTTGCCTGAAATCTCAGCCAACATTTTTTCACCCAATCTTGATGATTCTTTCAGGTAATGATCAGTACACCAAAACCACTTGGCTCACCAAATTTCGTTCTTCTAGGTTAAACCGTTTGTATGCAGTAACCGTTTTCATTTTTAGGTTTCACTCTGTTTTCTCCTATTTGCATACTTGTATTTGGAACTCTAAATCAAACACGGTTTGTGCTAGCTCTTTGAAACTTGACACAATAAACAGTCTCAAGTTCTATCTCTATTTTTGTTTGCTGTTGATGTAGCCCTAAGCAGAGACTGGCGAAAATCACTTTCCTTGAAAGGGGTTGCCAAGCTTCCAAAAAACTACGAGTTGCCTGAAATCTCAGCCAATGTTTTTTCACCCAATCTTGATGATTCTTTCAGGTAATGATCAGTACACCAAAACCACTTGGCTCACCAAATTTCGTTCTTCTAGGTTAAACCGTTTGTATGCAGTAACCGTGTTCATTTTTAGGTTTCACTCTGTTTTCTCCTATAGGCATACTTGTATTTGGAACTCTAAATCAAACACGGTTTGTGCTAGCTCTTTGAAACTTGACACAATAAAGCAGTTTCAAGTTCTATCTCTACGGTTTGTTCGCTGTTGATGTAGCCCTAAGCAGAGACTGGCGAAAATCACTTTCATGGAAAGGGTTTGCCAAGCTTCCAAAAAACTACGAGTTGTCTGAAATCTCAGCCAACATCTTTTCACCCAATCTTGATGGTTCTTTCAGGTAATGATCAGTACACCAATACCACTTGGCTCACCAAATTTCGTTCTTCTAGGTTAAACCGTTCATTGGCAGTAACCGCTTTCATTTTTAGGTTTCACTCTGTTTTCTCCTATAGGGATAGATGTATTTGGAACTCTAAATCGAACACAGATTGTGGTAGCTCTTTGAAACTTGACACAATAAAGCAGACTCAAGTTCTATCTCTATGGTTTGTTTGCTGTTGATGTAGCACTAAGCAGAGAGTGGCGAAAATCACTTTCATGGAAAGGGGTTTCTAAGCTTCCAAAAAACTGCGAGTTTCCTGAAATCTCAGCCATGATTTTTTCACCCAATCTTGATGATTCCTTCAGGTAATGATCAGTACACCAAAACCACTTGGCTCACCACATTTCGTTCTTCAGGTTTAAACCGTTCGTTGGCAGTAACCATTTTCATTTTTAGGATTCACTCTGTTTTCTCCTATAGTGATACATGTATTTGGAACTGTAAATCAAACACGGTTTGTGCTAGCTCTTTGAAACTTGACACAATAAAGCAGTTTCAAGTTCTATCTCTATGGTTTGTTTGCTGTTGATGTAACCCTAAGCAGAGAGTGGCGAAAATCACTTTCATGTATAGGGGTTGCCAACCTTCCAAAAAACTACGAGTTACCTGAAATCTCAGCAAACATTTTTTCACCCAATCTTGATGATTCTTTCAGGTAATAATCAGTACACCAAAACCACTTGGCTCACTAAATTTCGTTCTTCTAGGTTAAACCGTTCGTTGGCAGTAACCGTTTTCATTTTTAGGTTTCACTCTGTTTTCTCCTATAGGGCTACATGTATTTGGAACTCTAAATCAAACACGGTTTGTGGTAGCTCTTTGAAAATTGACACAATAAAGCAGTTTCAAGTTCTATCTCTATGGTTTGTTTGCTGTTGATGTAGCCCTAAGCAGAGACTGGCAAAAATCACTTTCATGGAAAGGGGTTGCCAAGCTTCCTAAAAACTACGAGTTGCCTGAAATCTCAACCAACATTTTTTCACCCAATCCTGATGATTCTTTCAGGTAATGATCAGTACACCAAAACCACTTGGCTCACCAAATTTCGTTCTTCTAGGTTAAACCGTTCGTTGGCAGTAACCGTTTTCATTTTTAGGTTTCACTCTGTTTTCTCCTATAGGGATACATGTATTTGGAACTCTAAATCGAACACGGTTTGTGGTAGCTCTTTGAAACTTGACACAATAAAGCAGTTTCAAGTTCTATCTCTATGGTTTGTTTTCTGTTGATTTAGCCCTAAGCAGAGAGTGGCGAAAATCACTTTCATGAAAAGGGGTTGCCAAGCTTCCAAAAAACTACGAGTTGCCTGAAATCTCAGCCAACATATTTTTCACCCAATCTTGATGATTCTTTCAGGTAATGATGAGTACACCAAAGCCACTTGGCTCACCAAATTTCGTTCTTCTAGGTTAAACCGTTCTTTTGCATAACCGTTTTCATTTTTAGGTTTCACTCTGTTTTCTCCTATAGGCATACATATTTGGAACTCTAAATCAAACACGGTTTGTGCTAGCTCTTTGAAACTTGACACAATAAAGCAGATTCAAGTTCTATCTCTATGCTTTGTTTGCTGTTGATGTAGCCCTAAGCAGAGACTGGTGAAAATCACTTTCATGGAAAGGGGTTGCCTATCTTCCAAAAAACAACAAGTTGCCTGAAATCTCAGCCAACATTTTTTCACCCAATCTTGATGATTCTTTCAGGTAATGATCACTACACCAAAACCACTTGGCTCACCAAATTTCGTTCTTCTAGGTTAAACCGTTCGTTGGCAGTAACCGTTTTTATTTTTAGGTTTCACGCTGTTTTCTCCTATAGGGATATATATATTTGGAACTTCAAATCGAACACGGTTTGTGGTAGCTCTTTGAAACTTGACACAATAAAGCAGTTTCAAGTTCTATCTCTATGGTTTGTTTGCTGTTGATGTATCTCTAAGCAGAGAGTGGCGAAAATCACTTTCATGAAAGGGGTTGCCAAGCTTCTAAAAAACCACGAGTTGCCTGAAATCTCAGCCAACATTTTTTCACCCAATCTTGATGATTCTGTCAGGTAATGATCAGTACACCAAAACCAATTGGCTCACCAAATTTCGTTCTTCTAGGTTAAACCGTTCTTTTACAGTAACCGTTTTCATTTTTAGGTTTCACTCTGTTTTCTCATATAGGGATACATGTATTTGGAACTCTAAATCAAACATGGTTTGTGCTAGCTCTTTGAAACTTGACACAATAAAGCAGTCTCAAGTTCTATCTCTATTTTTGTTTGCTGTTGATGTAGCCCTAAGCAGAGACTGGCGAAAATCACTTTCATGGAAAGGGGTTGCCAAGCTTCCAAAAAACTACGAGTTGCCTGAAATCTCAGCCAACATTTTTTCACCCAATCTTGATGATTCTTTCAGGTAATGATCAGTACACCAAAACCACTTGGCTCACCAAATTTCGTTATTCTAGGTTAAACCGTTTGTATGCAGTAACCATTTTCATTTTTAGGTTTCACTCTGTTTTCTCCTATTTGCATACTTGTATTTAGAACTCTAAATCAAACATGGTTTGTGCTAGCTCTTTGAAACTTGACACAATAAACAGTCTCAAGTTCTATCTCTATTTTTGTTTGCTGTTGATGTAGCCCTAAGCAGAGACTGGCGAAAATCACTTTCATGGAAAGGGGTTGCCAAGCTTCCAAAAAACCACAAGTTGCCTGAAATCTCAGCCAATGTTTTTTCACCCAATCTTGATGATTCTTTCAGGTAATGATCAGTACACCAAAACCACTTGGCTCACCAAATTTCGTTCTTCTAGGTTAAACCGTTTGTATGCAGTAACCGTTTTCATTTTTAGGTTTCACTCTGTTTTCTCCTATAGGCTTACTTGTATTTGGAACTCTAAATCAAACACGGTTTGTGCTAGCTCTTTGAAACTTGACACAATAAAGCAGTTTCAAGTTCTATCTCTATGCTTTGTTTGCTGTTGATGTAGCCCTAAGCAGAGACTGGCGAAAATCACTTTCATGGAAAGGGGTTGCCTATCTTCCAAAAAACTACGAGTTGCCTGAAATCTCAGCCAACATTTTTTCACCCAATCTTGATGATT
>NW_027523974.1:0-38172 GCF_052094955.1 Ictidomys tridecemlineatus
TCACCAAATTTTGTTCTTCTAGGTTAACCCGTTCGTTTGCAGTAACCGTTTTCATTTTTAGGTTTCACTCTGTTTTTTCCTATAGGGATACATGTATTTGGAACTCTAAATCAAACACGGTTTGTGCTAGCTCTTTGAAACTTGACACAAAAAAGCAGTTTCAAGTTCTATCTCTATGCTTTGTTTGCTGTTGATGTAGCCCTAAGCAGAGTCTGGCGAAAATCACTTTCATGGAAAGGGGTTGCCAAGCTTCCAAAAAACTAAGAGTTGCCTGAAATCTCAGCAAACATTTTTTGACCCAATCTTGATGATTCTTTCAGGTAATGATCAGTACACCAAAACCACTAGGCTCACCAAAATTCATTCTTCTAGGTTAAACCGTTCTTTAGCAGTAACCGTTTTCATTTTCAGGTTTCACTCTGTTTTCTTCTATAGGGATACATGTATTTGGAACTCTAAATCAAACACGGCTTTTGCTAGCTCTTTGAAACTTGACACAATAAAGCAGTTTCAAGTTCTATCTCTATGCTTTGTTTGCTGTTGATGTAGCCCTAAGCAGAGACTGGCGAAAATCACTTTCATGGAAAGGGGTTGCCAAGCTTCCAAAAAAGTACGAGTTGCCTGAAATCTCAGCAAACATTTTTTCACCCAATCTTGATGATTCTTTCAGGTAATGATCAGTACACAAAAACCACTTGGCTCACCAAATTTCGTTCTTCTAGGTTAAACCGTTCGTTTGCAGTAACCGTTTTCATTTTTAGGTTTCACTCTGTTTTCTCCTGTAGTGATACATGTATTTGGAACTCTAAATCAAACACGGTTTGTGCTAGCTCTTTGAAACTTGACACAATAAAGCAGTTTCAAGTTCTATCTCTATGCTTTGTTTGCTGTTGATGTAGCCCTCAGCAGAGACTGGCGAAAATCCCTTTCATGGAAAGGGGTTGCCAAGCTTCCAAAAAACTACGAGTTGCCTGAAATCTCAGCAAACATTTTCTCACCCAATCTTGATGATTCTTTCAGGTAATGATCAGTACACCAAAACCACTTGACTCACCAAATTTCGTTCTTCTAGGTTAAACCATTCGTTTGCAGTAACGGTTTTCATTTTTAGGTTTCACTCTGTTTTCTCCTATAGGGATACATGTATTTGGAACTCTAAATCAAACACGGTTTGTGCTAGCTCTTTGAAACTTGACACAATAAAGCAGTTTCAAGTTCTATCTCTATGCTTTGTTTGCTGTTGATGTAGCCCTAAGCAGAGACTGGCGAAAATCACTTTCATGGAAAGGGGTTCCCAAGCTTCCAAAAAATTACGAGTTGCCTGAAATCTCAGCAAACATTTTTTCACCCAATCTTGATGATTCTTTCAGGTAATGATCAGTACACAAAAACCACCTGACTCACCAAATTTCGTTCTTCTAGGTTAAACCGTTCGTTTGCAGTAACCGTTTTAATTTTTTAATTTCACTCTGTTTTCTCCTATAGGGATACATGTATTTGGAACTCTAAATCAAACACGGTTTGTGCTAGCTCTTTGAAACTTGACACAATAAAGCAGTTTCAAGTTCTATCTCTATGCTTTGTTTGCTGTTGATGTAGCCCTAAGCAGAGACTGGCGAAAATCACTTTCATGGAAAGGGGTTGCCAAGCTTCCAAAAAACTACGAGTTTCCTGAAATCTCAGCAAACATTTGTTCACCCAAACTTGATGATTCTTTAAGGTAATGATCAGTAAACCAAAAGCACATGGCTCACCAAATTTCGTTCTTCTAGGTTAAACCGTTCGTTTGCAGTAACCGTTTTCATTTTTAGGTTTCACTCTGTTTTCTCCTATAGGGATACATGTATTTGGAACTCTAAATCAAACACGGTTTGTGCTAGCTCTTTGAAACTTGACACAATAAAGCAGTTTCAAGTTCGATCTCTATGCTTTGTTTGCTGTTGATGTAGCCCTCAGCAGAGACTGGAGAAAATCACTTTCATGGAAAGGGGTTGCCAAGCTTCCAAAAAACTACGAGTTGCCTGAAATCTCAGCAAACATTTTTTCACCCAATCTTGATGATTCTTTCAGGTAATGATCAGTACACCAAAACCACTTGGCTCACCAAATTTCGTTCTTCTATGTTAAATCGTTCGTTTGCAGTAACCGTTTTCATTTGTAGGTTTCACTCTGTTTTCTCCTGTAGGGATACATGTATTTGGAACTCTAAACCAAACACGGTTTGTGCTAGCTCTTTGAAACTTGACACAATAAAGCAGTTTCAAGTTCTATCTCTATGCTTTGTTTGCTGTTGATGTAGCCCTAAGCAGAGACTGGCGAAAATCACTTTCATGGAAAGGGGTTGCCAAGCTTCCAAAAATCTACGAGTTGCCTGAAATCTCAGCAAACATTTTCTCACCCAATCTTGAGGATTCTTTCAGGTTATGATCAGTACACCAAAACCACTTGACTCACCAAATTTCGTTCTTCTAGGTTAAACCGTTCGTTTGCAGTAACCGTTTTAATTTTTTGGTTTCACTCTGTTTTCTCCTATAGGGATACATGTATTTGGAACTCTAAATCAAACACGGTTTGTGCTAGCTCTTTGAAACTTGACACAATAAAGCAGTTTCAAGTTCTATCTCTATGCTTTGTTTTCTGTTGATGTAGCCCTAAGCAGAGCCTGGCGAAAATCACTTTCATTGAAAGGGGTTGCCAAGCTTCCAAAAAACTACGAGTTTCCTGAAATCTCAGCAAACATTTGTTCACCCAAACTTGATGATACTTTCAGGTAATGATCAGTAAACCAAAACTACTTGGCTCACCAAATTTCGTTCTTCTAGGTTAAACCGTTCGTTTGCAGTAACAGTTTTCATTTTTAGGTTTCACTCTGTTTTCTCCTATAGGGATACATGTATTTGGAACTCTAAATCAAACACGGTTTGTGCTAGCTCTTTGAAACTTGACACAATAAAGCAGTTTCAAGTTCTATCTCTATGCTTTGTTTGCTGTTGATGTAGCCCTCAGCAGAGACTTGCGAAAATCCCTTTCATGGAAAGGGGTTGCCAAGCTTCCAAAAAACTACGAGTTGCCTGAAATCTCAGCAAACATTTTTTCACCCAATCTTGATGATTCTTTCAGGTAATGATCAGTACACCAAAACCACTTGGCTCACCAAATTTCGTTCTTCTAGGTTAAATCGTTCGTTTGCAGTAACCGTTTTCATTTGTAGGTTTCACTCTGTTTTCGTAGTGATACATGTATTTGGAACTCTAAATCAAACACGGTTTGTGCTAGCTCTTTGAAACTTGACACAATAAAGCAGTTTCAATTTCTATCTCTATGCTTTGTTTGCTGTTGATGTAGCCCTAAGTCAGAGACTGGCGAAAATCACTTTCATGGAAAGGGGTTGCCAAGCTTCCAAAAAACTACGAGTTGCCTGAAATCTCAGCAAACATTTTTTCACCCAATCTTGATGATTCTCTCAGGTAATGATCAGTACAACGAAACCACTTGGATCACCAAATTTCCTTCTTCTAGGTTAACCCGTTCGTTTGCAGTACCGTTTTCATTTTTAGGTTTCACTCTGTTTTCTCTGTAGTGATACATGTATTTGGAACTCTAAATCAAACACGGTTTGTGCTAGCTCTTTGAAACTTGACACAATAAAGCAGTTTCAAGTTCTATCTCTATGCTTTGTTTGCTGTTGATGTAGCCCTAAGCAGAGACTGGCGAAAATCACTTTCATGGAAAGGGGTTGCCAAGCTTCCAAAAAACTACGAGTTTCCTGAAATCTCAGCAAACATTTCTTCACCCAAACTTGATGATTCTTTCAGGTAATGATCAGTAAACCAAAACCACTTGGCTCACCAAATTTCGTTCTTCTAGGTTAAACCGTTCGTTTGCAGTAACCGTTTTCATTTTTAGGTTTCACTCTGTTTTCTCCTATAGGGATACATGGATTTGGAACTCTAAATCAAACACGGTTTGTGCTAGCTCTTTGAAACTTGACACAATAAAGCAGGTTCAAGTTCTATCTCTATGGTTTGTTTGCTGTTGATGTAGCCTCAGCAGAGACTGGCGAAAATCCCTTTCATGGAAAGGGGTTGCCAAGCTTCCAAAAAACTACGAGTTTCCTAAAATCTCAGCAACATTCGTTCACCCAAACTTGATGATTCTTTCAGGTAATGATCAGTACACAAAAACCACTTGACTCACCAAATTTCGTTCTTCTAGGTTAAACCATTCGTTGCAGAAACCGTTTTCATTTTTAGGTTTCACTCTGTTTTCTCCTATAGGGATACATGTATTTGGAACTCTAAATCAAACACGGTTTTGTGCTAGCTCTTTGAAACTTGACACAATAAAGCAGTTTCAAGTTCTATCTCTATGCTTTGTTTGCTGTTGATGTAGCCCTAAGCAGAGACTGGCGAAAATCACTTTCATGGAAAGGGTTGCCAAGCTTCCAAAAAACTACGAGTTGCCTGAAATCTCAGCAAACATTTCTTCACCCAAACTTGATGATTCTTTCAGGTAATGATCAGTACACAAAACCACTTGACTCACCAAATTTCGTTCTTCTAGGTTAAACCGTTCGTTTGCAGTAACCGTTTTAATTTTTTGGTTTCACTCTGTTTTCTCCTATAGGGATACATGTATTTGGAACTCTAAATCAAACACGGTTTGTGCTAGCTCTTTGAAACTTGACACAATAAAGCAGTTTCAAGTTCTATCTCTATGCTTTGTTTTCTGTTGATGTAGCCCTAAGCAGAGACTGGCGAAAATCACTTTCATTGAAAGGGGTTGCCAAGCTTCCAAAAAACTACGAGTTTCCTGAAATCTCAGCAAACATTTGTTCACCCAAACTTGATGATTCTTTCAGGTAATGATCAGTAAACCAAACCACTTGGCTCACCAAATATCCTTCTTCTAGGTTAAACCGTTCGTTTGCAGTAACTGTTTTCATTTTTAGGTTTCACTCTGTTTTCTCCTATAGGGATACATGTATTTGGAACTCTAAATCAAACACGGTTTGTGCTAGCTCTTTGAAACTTGACACAATAAAGCAGTTTCAAGTTCTATCTCTATGCTTTGTTTGCTGTTGATGTAGCCCTCAGCAGAGACTGGCGAAAATGACTTTCATGAAAGGGGTTGCCAAGCTTCCAAAAAACTACGAGTTGCCTGAAATCTCAGCAAATATTTTTTCACCCAATCTTGATGATTCTTTCAGGTAATGATCAGTACACCAAAACGACTTGGCTCACCAAATTTCGTTCTTCTAGGTTAAATCGTTCGTTTGCAGTAACCTTTTTCATTTGTAGGTTTCACTCTGTTTTCTCCTATAGGGATACATGTATTTGGAACTCTAAATCAAACACGGTTTGTGCTAGCTCTTTGAAACTTGGACACAATAAAGCAGTTTCAAGTTCTATATCTATGCTTTGTTTGCTGTTGATGTAGCCCTAAGCAGAGACTGGCGAAAATCACTTTCATGGAAAGGGGTTGCCAAGCTTCCAAAAAACTACGAGTTGCCTGAAATCTCAGCAAACATTTCTTCACCCAATCTTGATGATTCTTTCAGGTAATGATCAGTACACCAAAACCACTTGACTCACCAAATTTCGTTCTTCTAGGTTAAACCATTCGTTTGCAGTAACGGTTTTCATTTTTAGGTTTCACTCTGTTTTCTCCTATAGGGATACATGTATTTGGAACTCTAAATCAAACACGGTTTGTGCTAGCTCTTTGAAACTTGACACAATAAAGCAGTTTCAAGTTCTATCTCTATGCTTTGTTTGCTGTTGATGTAGCCCTAAGCAGAGACTGGCGAAAATCACTTTCATGGAAAGGGGTTGCCAAGCTTCCAAAAAACTACGAGTTGCCTGAAATCTCAGCAAACATTTCTTCACCCAATCTTGATGATTCTTTCAGGTAATGATCAGTACACAAAAACCACTTGACTCACCAAATTTCGTTCTTCTAGGTTAAACCGTTCGTTTGCAGTAACCGTTTTAATTTTTTGGTTTCACTCTGTTTTCTCCTATAGGGATACATGTATTTGGAACTCTAAATCAAACACGGTTTGTGCTAGCTCTTTGAAACTTGACACAATAAAGCAGTTTCAAGTTCTATCTCTATGCTTTGTTTTCTGTTGATGTAGCCCTAAGCACAGACTGGCGAAAATCACTTTCATTGAAAGGGGTTGCCAAGCTTCCAAAAAACTACGAGTTTCCTAAAATCTCAGGAAACATTCGTTCACCCAAACTTGATGATTCTTTCAGGTAATGATCAGTAAACCAAAACCACTTGGCTCACCAAATTTCGTTCTTCTAGGTTAAACCGTTCGTTTGCAGTAACCGTTTTCATTTTTAGGTTTTCACTCTGTTTTCTCCTGTAGTGATACATGTATTTGGAACTCTAAATCAAACACGGTTTGTGCTAGCTCTTTGAAACTTGACACAATAAAGCAGTTTCAAGTTCTATCTCTATGCTTTGTTTGCTGTTGATGTAGCCCTCAGCAGAGACTGGCGAAAATCCCTTTCATGGAAAGGGGTTGCCAAGCTTCCAAAAAACTACGAGTTGCCTGAAATCTCAGCAAACATTTTCTCACCCAATCTTGATGATTCTTTCAGGTAATGATCAGTACACCAAAACCACTTGGCTCACCAAATTTCGTTCTTCTAGGTTAAACCGTTCGTTTGCAGTAACGGTTTTCATTTTTAGGTTTCACTCTGTTTTCTCCTATAGGGATACATGTATTTGGAACTCTAAATCAAACACGGTTTGTGCTAGCTCTTTGAAACTTGACACAATAAAGCAGTTTCAAGTTCTATCTCTATGCTTTGTTTGCTGTTGATGTAGCCCTAAGCAGAGACTGGCGAAAATCACTTTCATGGAAAGGGGTTGCCAAGCTTCCAAAAAACTACGAGTTGCCTGAAATCTCAGCAAACATTTTTTCACCCAATCTTGATGATTCTTTCAGGTAATGATCAGTACACCAAAACCACTTGGCTCACCAAATTTCGTTCTTCTAGGTTAAACCGTTCGTTTGCAGTAACCGTTTTCATTTTTAGGTTTCACTCTGTTTTCTCCTATAGGGATACATGTATTTGGAACTCTAAATCAAACACGGTTTGTGCTAGCTCTTTGAAACTTGACACAATAAAGCAGTTTCAAGTTCTATCTCTATGCTTTGTTTGCTGTTGATGTAGCCATAAGCAGAGACTGGCGAAAATCACTTTCATGGAAAGGGGTTGCCAAGCTTCCAAAAAACTACGAGTTGCCTGAAATCTCAGCAAACATTTTTTCACCCAATCTTGATGATTCTTTCAGGTAATGATCAGTACACCAAAACCACTTGGCTCACCAAATTTCGTTCTTCTAGGTTAAATCGTTCGTTTGCAGTAACCGTTTTCATTTTTAGGTTTCACTCTGTTTTCTCCTATAGGGATACATGTATTTGGAACTCTAAATCAAACACGGTTTGTGCTAGCTCTTTGAAACTTGACACAATAAAGCAGTTTCAAGTTCTATCTCTATGCTTTGTTTGCTGTTGATGTAGCCCTAAGCAGAGACTGGCGAAAATCACTTTCATGGAAAGGGGTTGCCAAGCTTCCAAAAAACTACGAGTTGCCTGAAATCTCAGCAAACATTTCTTCACCCAATCTTGATGATTCTTTCAGGTAATGATCAGTACACAAAAACCACTTGACTCACCAAATTTCGTTCTTCTAGGTTAAACCGTTCGTTTGCAGTAACCGTTTTAATTTTTTGGTTTCACTCTGTTTTCTCCTATAGGGATACATGTATTTGGAACTCTAAATCAAACACGGTTTGTGCTAGCTCTTTGAAACTTGACACAATAAAGCAGTTTCAAGTTCTATCTCTATGCTTTGTTTTCTGTTGATGTAGCCCTAAGCAGAGACTGGCGAAAATCACTTTCATTGAAAGGGGTTGCCAAGCTTCCAAAAAACTACGAGTTTCCTGAAATCTCAGCAAACATTTGTTCACCCAAACTTGATGATTCTTTCAGGTAATGATCAGTAAACCAAAACCACTTGGCTCACCAAATTTCGTTCTTCTAGGTTAAACCGTTCGTTTGCAGTAACAGTTTTCATTTTTAGGTTTCACTCTGTTTTCTCCTATAGGGATACATGTATTTGGAACTCTAAATCAAACACGGTTTGTGCTAGCTCTTTGAAACTTGACACAATAAAGCAGTTTCAAGTTCTATCTCTATGCTTTGTTTGCTGTTGATGTAGCCCTCAGCAGAGACTGGCGAAAATCACTTTCATGGAAAGGGGTTGCCAAGCTTCCAAAAAACTACGAGTTGCCTGAAATCTCAGCAAACATTTTTTCACCCAATCTTGATGATTCTTTCAGGTAATGATCAGTACACCAAAACCACTTGGCTCACCAAATTTCGTTCTTCTAGGTTAAATCGTTCGTTTGCAGTAACCGTTTTCATTTGTAGGTTTCACTCTGTTTTCTCCTGTAGTGATACATGTATTTGGAACTCTAAATCAAACACGGTTTGTGCTAGCTCTTTGAAACTTGACACAATAAAGCAGTTTCAAGTTCTATCTCTATGCTTTGTTTGCTGTTGATGTAGCCCTAATCAGAGACTGGCGAAAATCACTTTCATGGAAAGGGGTTGCCAAGCGTCCAAAAAACTACGAGTTGCCTGAAATCTCAGCAAACATTTTTTCACCCAATCTTGATGATTCTCTCAGGTAATGATCAGTACACCAAAACCACTTGGCTCACCAAATTTCGTTCTTCTAGGTTAAACCGTTCGTTTGCAGAAACCGTTTTCATTTTTAGGTTTCACTCTGTTTTCTCCTATAGGGATACATGTATTTGGAACTCTAAATCAAACACGGTTTGTGCTAGCTCTTTGAAACTTGACACAATAAAGCAGTTTCAAGTTCTATCTCTATGCTTTGTTTGCTGTTGATGTAGCCCTAAGCAGAGACTGGCGAAAATCACTTTCATGGAAAGGGGTTGCCAAGCTTCCAAAAAACTACGAGTTGCCTGAAATCTCAGCAAACATTTTTTCACCCAATCTTGATGATTCTTTCAGGTAATGATCAGTACACCAAAACCACTTGGCTCACCAAATTTCGTTCTTCTAGGTTAAACCGTTCGTTTGCAGTAACCGTTTTCATTTTTAGGTTTCACTCTGTTTTCTCCTATAGGGATACATGTATTTGGAACTCTAAATCAAACACGGTTTGTGCTAGCTCTTTGAAACTTGACACAATAAAGCAGTTTCAAGTTCTATCTCTATGCTTTGTTTGCTGTTGATGTAGCCCTAAGCAGAGACTGGCGAAAATCACTTTCATGGAAAGGGGTTGCCAAGCTTCCAAAAAACTACGAGTTGCCTGAAATCTCAGCAAACATTTCTTCACCCAATCTTGATGATTCTTTCAGGTAATGATCAGTACACAAAAACCACTTGACTCACCAAATTTCGTTCTTCTAGGTTAAACCGTTCGTTTGCAGTAACCGTTTTAATTTTTTGGTTTCACTCTGTTTTCTCCTATAGGGATACATGTATTTGGAACTCTAAATCAAACACGGTTTGTGCTAGCTCTTTGAAACTTGACACAATAAAGCAGTTTCAAGTTCTATCTCTATGCTTTGTTTTCTGTTGATGTAGCCCTAAGCAGAGACTGGCGAAAATCACTTTCATTGAAAGGGGTTGCCAAGCTTCCAAAAAACTACGAGTTTCCTAAAATCTCAGGAAACATTCGTTCACCCAAACTTGATGATTCTTTCAGGTAATGATCAGTAAACCAAAACCACTTGGCTCACCAAATTTCGTTCTTCTAGGTTAAACCGTTCGTTTGCAGTAACAGTTTTCATTTTTAGGTTTCACTCTGTTTTCTCCTATAGGGATACATGTATTTGGAACTCTAAATCAAACACGGTTTGTGCTAGCTCTTTGAAACTTGACACAATAAAGCAGTTTCAAGTTCTCTCTCTTTCCTTTTTTGCTGTTGATGTAGCCCTCATCAGAGACTGGAGAAAATCACTTTCATGGAAATGGGTTGCCAAGCTTCCAAAAAACTACGAGTTGCCTGAAATCTCAGCATACATTTTTTCACCCAATCTTGATGATTCTTTCAGGTAATGATCAGTACAACGAAACCACTTGGATCACCAAATTTCCTTCTTCTAGGTTAACCCGTTCGTTTGCAGTAACCGTTTTCATTTTTAGGTTTCACTCTGTTTTCTCCTGTAGTGATACATGTATTTGGAACTCTAAATCAAACACGGTTTGTGCTAGCTCTTTGAAACTTGACACAATAAAGCAGTTTCAAGTTCTATCTCTATGCTTTGTTTGCTGTTGATGTAGCCCTCAGCAGAGACTGGCGAAAATCCCTTTCATGGAAAGG
This sequence comes from Ictidomys tridecemlineatus, assembly GCF_052094955.1. NCBI lineage: Eukaryota > Metazoa > Chordata > Mammalia > Rodentia > Sciuridae > Ictidomys > Ictidomys tridecemlineatus. The sequence continues at coordinate 10,380 of NW_027523974.1, forward strand.
GGTTGCCAAGCTTCCAAAAAACTACGAGTTGCCTGAAATCTCAGCAAACATTTTCTTCACCCAATCTTGATGATTCTTTCAGGTAATGATCAGTACACCAAAACCACTTGGATCACCAAATTTCGTTCTTCTAGGTTGACCGGTTCGTTTGCAGTAACCGTTTTCATTTTTAGGTTTCACTCTGTTTTTTCCTATAGGGATACATGTATTTGGAACTCCAAATCAAACACGGTTTGTGCTAGCTCTTTGAAACTTGACACAAAAAAGCAGTTTCAAGTTCTATCTCTATGCTTTGTTTGCTGTTGATGTAGCCCTAATCAGAGATTGGCGAAAATCACTTTCATGGAAAGGGATTGCCAAGCTTCCAAAAAACTACGAGTTGCCTGAAATCTCAGCAAACATTTTTTCACCCAATCTTGATGATTCTTTCAGGTAATGATCAGTACACCAAAACCACTTGGCTCACCAAATTTCGTTCTTCTAGGTTAAATCGTTCGTTTGCAGTAACCGTTTTCATTTGTAGGTTTCACTCTGTTTTCTCCTGTAGTGATACATGTATTTGGAATTCTAAATCAAACACGGTTTGTGCTAGCTCTTTGAAACTTGACACAATAAAGCAGTTTCAAGTTCTATCTCTATGCTTTGTTTGCTGTTGATGTAGCCCTAATCAGAGACTGGCGAAAATCACTTTCATGGAAAGGGATTGCCAAGCTTCCAAAAAACTACGAGTTGCCTGAAATCTCAGCAAACATTTTTTCACCCAATCTTGATGATTCTTTCAGGTAATGATCAGTACAACGAAACCACTTGGATCACCAAATTTCGTTCTTCTAGGTTAACCCGTTCGTTTGCAGTAACCGTTTTCATTTTTAGGTTTCACTCTGTTTTTTCCTATAGGGATACATGTATTTGGAACTCTAAATCAAACACGGTTTGTGCTAGCTCTTTGAAACTTGACACAAAAAAGCAGTTTCAAGTTCTATCTCTATGCTTTGTTTGCTGTTGATGTAGCCCTAAGCAGAGACTGGCGAAAATCACTTTCATGGAAAGGGGTTGCCAAGCTTCCAAAAAACTACGAGTTGCCTGAAATCTCAGCAAACATTTTTTCACCCAATCTTGATGATTCTTTCAGGTAATGATCAGTACACCAAAACCACTTGGCTCACCAAAATTCATTCTTCTAGGTTAAACCGTTCGTTAGCAGTAACCGTTTTCATTTTCAGGTTTCACTCTGTTTTCTCCTATAGGGATACATGTATTTGGAACTCTAAATCAAACACGGCTTTTGCTAGCTCTTTGAAACTTGACACAATAAAGCAGTTTCAAGTTCTATCTCTATGCTTTGTTTGCTGTTGATGTAGCCCTAAGCAGAGACTGGCGGAAATCACTTTCATGGAAAGGGGTTGCCAAGCTTCCAAAAAACTACGAGTTGCCTGAAATCTCAGCAAACATTTTTTCACCCAATCTTGATGATTCTTTCAGGTAATGATCAGTACACCAAAACCACTTGGCTCACCAAATTTCGTTCTTCTAGGTTAAACCGTTCGTTTGCAGTAACCGTTTTCATTTTTAGGTTTCACTCTGTTTTCTCCTATAGGGATACATGTATTTGGAACTCTAAATCAAACACGGTTTGTGCTAGCTCTTTGAAACTTGACACAATAAAGCAGTTTCAAGTTCTATCTCTATGCTTTGTTTGCTGTTGATGTAGCCCTAAGCAGAGACTGGCGAAAATCACTTTCATGGAAAGGGGTTGCCAAGCTTCCAAAAAACTACGAGTTGCCTGAAATCTCAGCAAACATTTTTTCACCCAATCTTGATGATTCTTTCAGGTAATGATAAGTACACCCAAACCACTTGGCTCACCAAATTTCGTTCTTCTAGGTTAAATCGTTCGTTTGCAGTAACCGTTTTCATTTGTAGGTTTCACTCTGTTTTCTCCTGTAGGGATACATGTATTTGGAACTCTAAATCAAACACGGTTTGTGCTAGCTCTTTGAAACTTGACACAATAAAGCAGTTTCAAGTTCTATCTCTATGCTTTGTTTGCTGTTGATGTAGCCCTAAGCAGAGACTGGCGAAAATCACTTTCATGGAAAGGGGTTGCCAAGCTTCCAAAAATCTACGAGTTGCCTGAAATCTCAGCAAACATTTTCTCACCCAATCTTGATGATTTTTTCAGGTTATGATCAGTACACCAAAACCACTTGACTCACCAAATTTCGTTCTTCTAGGTTAAACCGTTCGTTTGCAGTAACCGTTTTCATTTTTAGGTTTCACTCTGTTTTCTCCTATAGGGATACATGTATTTGGAACTCTAAATCAAACACGGTTTGTGCTAGCTCTTTGAAACTTGACACAATAAAGCAGTTTCAAGTTCTATCTCTATGCTTTGTTTGCTGTTGATGTAGCTCTCAGCAGAGACTGGCGAAAATCCCTTTCATGGAAAGGGGTTGCCAAGCTTCCAAAAAACTACGAGTTGCCTGAAATCTCAGCAAACATTTTTTCACCCAATCTTGATGATTCTTTCAGGTAATGATCAGTACACCAAAACCACTTGGCTCACCAAATTTCGTTCTTCTAGGTTAAACCGTTCGTTTGCAGTAACCGTTTTCATTTTTAGGTTTCACTCTGTTTTCTCCTATAGGGATACATGTATTTGGAACTCTAAATCAAACACGGTTTGTGCTAGCTCTTTGAAACTTGACACAATAAAGCAGTTTCCAGTTCTATCTCTATGCTTTGTTTGCTGTTGATGTAGCCCTAAGCAGACACTGGCGAAAATCACTTTCATGGAAAGGGGTTCCCAAGCTTCCAAAAAACTACGAGTTGCCTGAAATCTCAGCAAACATTTTTTCACCCAATCCTGATGATTCTTTCTGGTAATGATCAGTACACCAAAACCACTTGGCTCACCAAATTTTGTTCTTCTAGGTTAAATCGTTCGTTTGCAGTAACCGTTTTCATTTGTAGGTTTCACTCTGTTTTCTCCTGTAGGGATACATGTAGTTGGAACTCTAAATCAAACACGGTTTGTGCTAGCTCTTTGAAACTTGACACAATAAAGCAGTTTCAAGTTCTATCTCTATGCTTTCTTTGCTGTTGATGTAGCCCTAAGCAGAGACTGGCGAAAATCACTTTCATGGAAAGGGGTTGCCAAGCTTCCAAAAAACTACGAGTTGCCTGAAATCTCTGCAAACATTTTTTCACCCAATCTTGATGATTCTTTCAGGTAATGATCAGTACACCGAATCCACTTGGCTCACCAAATTTCGTTCTTCTAGGTTAAACCGTTCGTTTGCAGTAACCGTTTTCATTTGTAGGTTTCACTCTGTTTTCTCCTATAGGGATACATGTATTTGGAACTCTAAATCAAACACGGTTTGTGCTAGCTCTTTGAAACTTGACACAATAAAGCAGTTTCAAGTTCTATATCTATGCTTTGTTTGCTGTTGATGTAGCCCTCAGCAGAGACTGGCGAAAATCACTTTCAGAGAAAGGGGTTGCCAAGCTTCCAAAAAACTACGAGTTGCCTGAAATCTCAGCAAACATTTTTTCACCCAATCTTGATGATTCTTTCACGTAATGATCAGTACACCAAAACCACTTGGCTCACCAAATTTCTTTCTTCTAGGTTAAACCGTTCGTTTGAAGTAACCGTTTTCATTTTTAGGTTTCACTCTGTTTTCTTCTATAGGGATACATGTATTTGGAACTCTAAATCAAACACGGTTTGTACTAGCTCTTTTAAACTTGACACAATAAAGCAGTTTCCAGTTCTATCTCTATGCTTTGTTTGCTGTTGATGTAGCCCTAAGCAGAGACTGGCGAAAATCACTTTCATGGAAAGGGGTTCCCAAGCTTCCAAAAATCTACAAGTTGCCTGAAATCTCAGCAAACATTTTTTCACCCAATCTTGATGATTCTTTCAGGTAATGATCAGTACACCAAAACCACTTGGCTCACCAAATTTCGTTCTTCTAGGTTAAACCGTTCGTTTGCAGTAACCGTGTTCATTTTTAGTTTTCACTCTGTTTTCTCCTATAGGGATACATGTATTTGGAACTCTAAATCAAACACGGTTTGTGCTAGCTCTTTGAAACTTGACACAATAAAGCAATTTAAAGTTCTATCTCTATGCTTTGTTTGCTGTTGATGTAACCTCAGCAGAGACTGGCGAAAATCACTTTCATGGAAAGGGGTTGCCAAGCTTCCAAAAAACTACGAGTTGCCTTAAATCTCAGCAAACATTTTTTGACCCAATCTTGAGGATTCTTTCAGGTCATGATCAGTACATTAAAACCACTTGGCTCAACAAATTTCTTTCTTCTAGGTTAAACCGTTCGTTTGCAGTAACCGTTTTCATTTTTAGGTTTCACTCTGTTTTCTCCTATAGGGATACTTGTATTTGGAACTCTAAATCAAACACGGTTTGTGCTAGCTCTTTGAAACTTGACACTATAAAGCAGTTTCCAGTTCTATCTCTATGCTATGTTTGCTGTTGATGTAGCCCTAAGCAGAGACTGGTGAAAATCACTTTCATGGAAAGGGGTTGCCAAGCTTCCAAAAAACTACGAGTTTCCTGAAATCTCAGCAAACATTTTTTCACCCAATCTTGATGATTCTTTCAGGTAATGATCAGTACACCAAAACCACTTGGCTCAACAAATTTCGTTCTTCTAGGTTAAACCGTTCGTTTGCAGTAACTGTTTTCATTTGTAGGTTTCACTCTGTTTTCTCCTGTAGGGATACATGTATTTGGAACTCTAAATCAAACACGGTTTGTGCTAGCTCTTTGAAACTTGACACAATAAAGCAGTTTCAAGTTCTATCTCTATGCTTTGTTTGCTGTTGATGTAGCCCTAAGCAGAGACTGGCGAAAATCACTTTCATGGAAAGGGGTTGCCAAGCTTCCAAAAAACTACGAGTTGCCTGAAATCTCAGCAAACATTTTTTCACCCAATCTTGATGATTCTCTCAGGTAATGATCAGTACACCAAAACCACTTGGCTCACCAAATTTCGTTCTTCTAGGTTAAACCATTCGTTTGCAGAAACCGTTTACATTTTTAGGTTTCACTCTGTTTTCTCCTATAGGGATACATGTATTTGGAACTCTAAATCAAACACGGTTTGTGCTAGCTCTTTGAAACTTGACACAATCAAGCAGTTCCAAGTTCTATCTCTATGCTTTGTTTGCTGTTCATGTAGCCCTAAGCAGAGACTGGCGAAAATCACTTTCATGGAAAGGGGTTGCCAAGCTTCCAAAAAACTTCGAGTTGCCTGAAATCTCAGCAAACATTTTTTCACCCAATCTTGATGATTCTTTCAGGTAATGATCAGTACACCGAATCCACTTGGCTCACCAAATTTCGTTCTTCTAGGTTAAACCGTTCGTTTGCAGTAACCGTTTTCATTTGTAGGTTTCACTCTGTTTTCTCCTATAGGGATACATGTATTTGAAACTCTAAATCAAACACGGTTTTTGCTAACTCTTTGAAACTTGACACAATAAAGCAGTTTCAAGTTCTATCTCTATGCTTTGTTTGCTGTTGATGTAGCCCTAAGCAGAGACTGGCGGAAATCACTTTCATGGAAAGGGGTTGCCAAGCTTCCAAAAAACTACGAGTTGCCTGAAATCTCAGCAAACATTTTTTCACCCAATCTTGATGATTCTTTCAGGTAATGATCAGTACAACAAAACCACTTGGCTCACCAAATTTCGTTCTTCTAGGTTAAACCGTTCGTTTGCAGTAACCGTTTTCATTTATAGGTTTCACTCTGTTTTCTCCTATAGGGATACATGTATTTGGAACTCTAAATCAAACACGGTTTCTGCTAGCTCTTTGAAACTTGACACAATAAAGCAGTTTTCAGTTCTATCTCTATGCTTTGTTTGCTGTTGATGTAGCCCTAAGCAGAGACTGGCGAAAATCACTTTCATGGAAAGGGGTTGCCAAGCTTCCAAAAATCTACGAGTTGCCTGAAATCTCAGCAAACATTTTCTCACCCAATCTTGATGATTCTTTCAGGTAATGATCAGTACACAAAAACCACTTGGCTCACCAAATTTCGTTCTTCTAGGTTTAATGGTTCGTTTGCAGTAACCGTTTTCATTTGTAGGTTTCACTCTGTTTTCTCCTGTAGGGATACATGTATTTGGAACTCTAAATCAAACACGGTTTGTGCTAGCTCTTTGAAACTTGACACAATAAAGCAGTTTCAAGTTCTATCTCTATGCTTTGTTTGTTGTTGATGTAGCCCTAAGCAGAGACTGGCGAAAATCACTTTCATGGAAAGGGGTTGCCAAGCTTCCAAAAAACTTCGAGTTGCCTGAAATCTCAGCAAACATTTTTTCGCCCAATCTTGATGATTCTTTCAGGTAATGATCAGTACACCGAATCCACTTGGCTCACAAAATTTCGTTCTTCTAGGTTAAACCGTTCGTTTGCAGTAACCGTTTTCATTTGTAGGTTTCACTCTGTTTTCTCCTATAGGGATACATGTATTTGAAACTCTAAATCAAACACGGTTTTTGCTAACTCTTTGAAACTTGACACAATAAAGCAGTTTCAAGTTCTATCTCTATGCTTTGTTTGCTGTTGATGTAGCCCTAAGCAGAGACTGGCGGAAATCACTTTCATGGAAAGGGGTTGCCAAGCTTCCAAAAAACTACGAGTTGCCTGAAATCTCAGCAAACATTTTTTCACCCAATCTTGATGATTCTTTCAGGTAATGATCAGTACACAAAAACCACTTGGCTCACCAAATTTCGTTCTTCTAGGTTTAATGGTTCGTTTGCAGTAACCGTTTTCATTTGTAGGTTTCACTCTGTTTTCTCCTGTAGGGATACATGTATTTGGAACTCTAAATCAAACACGGTTTGTGCTAGCTCTTTGAAACTTGACACAATAAAGCAGTTTCAAGTTCTATCTCTATGCTTTGTTTGCTGTTGATGTAGCCCTAAGCAGAGACTGGCGAAAATCACTTTCATGGAAAGGGGTTGCCAAGCTTCCAAAAAACTACGAGTTGCCTGAAATCTCAGCAGACATTTTTTCACCCAATCTTGATGATTCTTTCAGGTAATGATCAGTACACCAAAACCACTTGGCTCACCAAAATTCATTCTTCTAGGTTTAACCGTTCGTTAGCAGTAACCGTTTTCATTTTCAGGTTTCACTCTGTTTTCTCCTATAGGGATACATGTATTTGGAACTCTAAATCAAACACGGTTTTTGCTAACTCTTTGAAACTTGACACAATAAAGCAGTTTCAAGTTCTATCTCTATGCTTTGTTTGCTGTTGATGTAGCCCTAAGCAGAGACTGGCGGAAATCACTTTCATGGAAAGGGGTTGCCAAGCTTCCAAAAAACTACGAGTTGCCTGAAATCTCAGCAAACATTTTTTCACCCAATCTTGATGATTCTTTCAGGAAATGATCAGTACACCAAAACTACTTGGCTCACCAAATTTCGTTCTTCTAGGTTAAACCGTTCGTTTGCAGTAACCGTTTTCATTTTTAGGTTTCACTCTGTTTTCTCCTATAGGGATAAATGTATTTGGAACTCTAAATCAAACACGGTTTGTGCTAGCTCTTTGAAACTTGACACAAAAAAGCAGTTTCAAGTTCTATCTCTATGCTTTGTTTGCTGTTGATGTAGCCCTGAGCAGAGACTGGCGAAAATCACTTTCATGGAAAGGGGTTGCCAAGCTTCCAAAAAACTACGAGTTGCCTGAAATCTCAGCAAACATTTTTTCACCCAATCTTGATGATTCTTTCAGGTAATGATCAGTACAGCAAAACCACTTGGCTCACCAAAATTCATTCTTCTAGGTTAAACCGTTCGTTTGCAGTAACCGTTTTCATTTTCAGGTTTCACTGTGTTTTCTCCTATAGGGATACATGTATTTGGAACTCTAAATCAAACACGGCTTTTGCTAACTCTTTGAAACTTGACACAATAAAGCAGTTTCAAGTTCTATCTCTATGCTTTGTTTGCTGTTGATGTAGCCCTAAGCAGAGACTGGCGGAAATCACTTTCATGGAAAGGGGTTGCCAAGCTTCCAAAAAACTACGAGTTGCCTGAAATCTCAGCAAACATTTTTTCACCCAATCTTGATGATTCTTTCAGGTAATGATCAGTACACAAAAACCACTTGGCTCACCAAATTTCGTTCTTCTAGGTTTAATGGTTCGTTTGCAGTAACCGTTTTCATTTGTAGGTTTCACTCTGTTTTCTCCTGTAGGGATACATGTATTTGGAACTCTAAATCAAACACGGTTTGTGCTAGCTCTTTGAAACTTGACACAATAAAGCAGTTTCAAGTTCTATCTCTATGCTTTGTTTGCTGTTGATGTAGCCCTAAGCAGAGACTGGCGAAAATCACTTTCATGGAAAGGGGTTGCCAAGCTTCCAAAAAACTACGAGTTGCCTGAAATCTCAGCAGACATTTTTTCACCCAATCTTGATGATTCTTTCAGGTAATGATCAGTACACCAAAACCACTTGGCTCACCAAAATTCATTCTTCTAGGTTTAACCGTTCGTTAGCAGTAACCGTTTTCATTTTCAGGTTTCACTCTGTTTTCTCCTATAGGGATACATGTATTTGGAACTCTAAATCAAACACGGTTTTTGCTAACTCTTTGAAACTTGACACAATAAAGCAGTTTCAAGTTCTATCTCTATGCTTTGTTTGCTGTTGATGTAGCCCTAAGCAGAGACTGGCGGAAATCACTTTCATGGAAAGGGGTTGCCAAGCTTCCAAAAAACTACGAGTTGCCTGAAATCTCAGCAAACATTTTTTCACCCAATCTTGATGATTCTTTCAGGAAATGATCAGTACACCAAAACTACTTGGCTCACCAAATTTCGTTCTTCTAGGTTAAACCGTTCGTTTGCAGTAACCGTTTTCATTTTTAGGTTTCACTCTGTTTTCTCCTATAGGGATACATGTATTTGGAACTCTAAATCAAACACGGTTTGTGCTAGCTCTTTGAAACTTGACACAAAAAAGCAGTTTCAAGTTCTATCTCTATGCTTTGTTTGCTGTTGATGTAGCCCTGAGCAGAGACTGGCGAAAATCACTTTCATGGAAAGGGGTTGCCAAGCTTCCAAAAAACTACGAGTTGCCTGAAATCTCAGCAAACATTTTTTCACCCAATCTTGATGATTCTTTCAGGTAATGATCAGTACACCAAAACCACTTGGCTCACCAAAATTCATTCTTCTAGGTTAAACCGTTCGTTTGCAGTAACCGTTTTCATTTTCAGGTTTCACTGTGTTTTCTCCTATAGGATACATGTATTTGGAACTCTAATTCAAACACGGCTTTTGCTAGCTCTTTGAAACTTGACACAATAAAGCAGTTTCAAGTTCAATCTCTTATGCTTTGTTTGCTGTTGATGTAGCCCTAAGCAGAGACTGCGGAAATCACTTTCATGGAAAGGGGTTGCCAAGCTTCCAAAAACTTCGAGTTGCCTGAAATCTCAGCAAACATTTTTTCACCCAATCTTGATGATTCTTTCAGGTAATGATCAGTACACAAAAACCACTTGGCTCACAAAATTTCGTTTTTCTAGGTTAAACCGTTCGTTTGCAGTAACCTGTTTTCATTTTTAGGTTTTCACTCTGTTTTCGCCTATAGGGATACATGTATTTGGAACTCTAAATCAAACACGGTTTGTGCTAGCTCTTTGAAACTTGACACAATAAAGCAGTTTCCAGTTCTATCTCTATGCTTTGTGTGCTGTTGATGTAGCCCTAAGCAGAGACTGGCGATAATCACTTTCATGGGAAGGGTCTCCAAGCTTCCAAAAAACTACGAGTTGCCTGAAATCTCAGCAAACATTTTTTCACCCAATCTTGATGATTCTTTCAGGTAATGATCAGTACACCAAAACCACTTGGCTCACAAATTTCGTCTTCTAGGTTAAACCGTTCGTTTGCAGTAACCGTTTTCATTTTTAGGTTTCACTCTGTTTTCTCCTATAGGGATACATGTATTTGGAACTCTAAATCAAACACGGTTTGTGCTAGCTCTTTGAAACTTGACACAATAAAGCAGTTTCAAGTTCTATCTCTATGCTTTGTTTGCTGTTGATGTAGCCCTCAGCAGAGACTGGCGAAAATCACTTTCATGGAAAGGGGTTGCCAAGCTTCCAAAAAACTACGAGTTGCCTGAAATCTCAGCAAACATTTTTTCACCCAATCTTGATGATTCTTTCAGGTAATGATCAGTACACCAAAACCACTTGGCTCACCAAAATTCATTCTTCTAGGTTTAACCGTTCGTTAGCAGTAACCGTTTTCATTTTCAGGTTTCACTCTGTTTTCTCCTATAGGGATACATGTATTTGGAACTCTAAATCAAACACGGTTTTTGCTAACTCTTTGAAACTTGACACAATAAAGCAGTTTCAAGTTCTATCTCTATGCTTTGTTTGCTGTTGATGTAGCCCTAAGCAGAGACTGGCGGAAATCTCTTTCATGGAAAGGGGTTGCCAAGCTTCCAAAAAACTACGAGTTGCCTGAAATCTCAGCAAACATTTTTTCACCCAATCTTGATGATTCTTTCAGGTAATGATCAGTACACCAAAACCACTTGGCTCACCAAATTTCGTTCTTCTAGGTTAAACCGTTCGTTTGCAGTAACCGTTTTCATTTTTAGGTTTCACTCTGTTTTCTCCTATAGGGATACATGTATTTGGAACTCTAAATCAAACACGGTTTGTGCTAGCTCTTTGAAACTTAACATAATAAAGCAGTTTTCAGTTCTATCTCTATGCTTTGTTTGCTGTTGATATAGCCCTAAGCAGAGACTGGCGAAAATCACTTTCATGGAAAGGGGTTGCCAAGCTTCCAAAAAACTACGAGTTGCCTGAAATCTCAGCAAACATTTTTTCACCCAATCTTGATGATTCTTTCAGGTAATGATCAGTACACCAAAACCACTTGGCTCACCAAATTGCGTTCTTCTAGGTTAAACCGTTCGTTTGCAGTAACCGTTTTCATTTTTAGGTTTCACTCTGTTTTCTCCTATAGGGATACATGTATTTGGAACTCTAAATCAAACACGGTTTGTGCTAGCTCTTTGAAACTTGACACAATAAAGCAGTTTCCAGTTCTATCTCCATGCTTTGTTTGCTGTTGATGTAGCCCTCAGCAGAGACTGGCGAAAATCACTTTCATGGGAAGGGGTTGCCAAGCTTCCAAAAAACTACGAGTTGCCTGAAATCTCAGCAAACATTTTTTCACCCAATCTTGAGGATTCTTTCAGGTCATGATCAGTACATTAAAACCACTTGGCTCACCAAATTTCGTTCTTCTAGGTTAAACCGTTCGTTTGCAGTAACCGTTTTCATTTTTAGGTTTCACTCTGTTTTCTCCTATAGGGATACATGTATTTGGAACTCTAAATCAAACACGGTTTGTGCTAGCTCTTTGAAACTTGACACAATAAAGCAGTTTCCAGTTCTATCTCTATGCTTTGTTTGCTGTTCATGTAGCCCTAAGCAGAGACTGGCGAAAATCACTTTCATGGAAAGGGGTTGCCAAGCTTCCAAAATACTACGAGTTGCCTGAAATCTCAGCAAACATTTTTTCACCCAATCTTGATGATTCTTTCAGGTAATGATCAGTACACCAAAACCACTTGGCTCACCAAATTTCGTTCTTCTAGGTTAAATCGTTCGTTTGCAGTAACTGTTTTCATTTGTAGGTTTCACTCTGTTTTCTCCTGTAGGAATACATGTATTTGGAACTCTAAATCAAACACGGTTTGTGCTAGCTCTTTGAAACTTGACACAATAAAGCAGTTTCCAGTTCTATCTCTATGCTTTGTTTGCTGTTGATGTAGCCCTAAGCAGAGACTGGCGATAATCACTTTCATGGAAAGGGGTCTCCAAGCTTCCAAAAAACTACGAGTTGCCTGAAATCTCAGCAAACATTTTTTCACCCAATCTTGATGATTCTTTCAGGTAATGATCAGTACACCAAAACCACTTGGCTCACCAAATTTCGTTCTTCTAGGTTAAACCGTTCGTTTGCAGTAACCGTTTTCATTTTTAGGTTTCACTCTGTTTTCTCCTATAGGGATACATGTATTTGGAAGTCTAAATCAAACACGGTTTGTGGTAGCTCTTTGAAACTTGACACAATAAAGCAGTTTCAAGTTCTATCTCTATGCTTTTTTTGCTGTTGATGTAGCCCTCAGCAGAGACTGGCGAAAATCACTTTCATGGAAAGGGGTTGCCAAGCTTCCAAAAAACTACGAGTTGCCTGAAATCTCAGCAAACATTTTTTCACCCAATCTTGATGATTCTTTCAGGTAATGATCAGTACACCAAAACCACTTGGCTCACCAAATTGCGTTCTTCTAGGTTAAACCGTTCGTTTGCAGTAACCGTTTCAATTTTTAGGTTTCACTCTGTTTTCTCCTATAGGGATACATGTATTTGGAACTCTAAATCAAACACGGTTTGTGCTAGCTCTTTGAAACTTGACACAATAAAGCAGTTTCCAGTTCTATCTCCATGCTTTGTTTGCTGTTGATGTAGCCCTCAGCAGAGACTGGCGAAAATCACTTTCATGGGAAGGGGTTGCCTAAGCTTCCAAAAAACTACGAGTTGCCTGAAATCTCAGCAAACATTTTTTCACCCAATCTTGAGGATTCTTTCAGGTCATGATCAGTACATTAAAACCACTTGGCTCACCAAATTTCGTTCTTCTAGGTTAAACCTTTCGTTTGCAGTAACCGTTTTCATTTTTAGGTTTCACTCTGTTTTTCTCCTATAGGGATACATGTATTTGGAACTCTAAATCAAACACGGTTTGTGCTAGCTCTTTGAACTTGACACAATAAAGCAGTTTCCAGTTCTATCTCTATGCTTTGTTTGCTGTTCATGTAGCCTAAGCAGAGACTGGCGAAAATCACTTTCATGGAAAGGGGTTGCCAAGCTTCAAAATACTACGAGTTGCCGGAAATCTCAGCAAACATTTTTCACCCAATCTTGATGATACTTTCAGGTAATGATCAGTACACCAAAACCACTTGGCTCACCAAATTTCGTTCTTCTATGTTAAATCGTTCATTTGCAGTAACTGTTTTCATTTGTAGTTTCACTCTGGTTTCTCCTGTAGGGATACATGTATTTGGAACTCTAAATCAAACACGGTTTGTGCTAGCTCTTTGAAACTTGACACAATAAAGCAGTTTCAAGTTCTATCTCTATGCTTTGTTTGCTGTTGATGTAGCCCTAAGCAGAGACTGGCGAAAATCAATTTCATGGAAAGGGGTTGCCAAGCTTCCAAAAAACTACGAGTTGCCTGAAATCTCAGCAAACATTTTTCTCCCAATCTTGATGATTCTCTCAGGTAATGATCAGTACACCAAACCACTTGGCTCACACAAATTTCGTTCTTCTAGGTTAAACCATTCGTGTGCAGAAACCGTTTTCATTTTAGGTTTCACTCTGTTTTCTCCTATAGGGATACATGTATTTTGAACTCTAAATCAAACACGTTTGTGCTAGCTCTTTGAAACTGACACAATAAAGCAGTTTCAAGTTCTATCTCTATGCTTTGTTTGCTGTTGATGTAGCCCTAAGCAGAGACTGGCGAAATCACTTTCATGGAAAGGGGTTGCCAAGCTTCCAAAAAACTTCGAGTTGCCTGAAATCTCAGCAAACACTTTTTCACCCAATCTTGATGATTCTTTCAGGTAATGATCAGTACACCGAATCCACTTGGCTCACCAAATTTCGTTCTTCTAGGTTAAACCGTTCGTTTGCAGTAACCGTTTTCATTTTTAGGTTTCACTCTGTTTTCTCCTATAGTGATACATGTATTTGGAACTCTAAAAAAAACACGGTTTGTGCTAGCTCTTTGAAACTTGACACAATAAAGCAGTTTCGAGTTCTATCTCTATGCTTTGTTTGCTGTTGATGTAGCCCTAAGCAGAGACTGGCGAAAATCACTTTCATGGAAAAATGTTGCCAAGCTTCCAAAAAACAAGAATATCCTGAAATCTCAGCAAACATTTTTTCACCCAATCTTGATGATTCTTTCAGGTAATGATCAGTACACCAAAACCACTTGGCTCACCAAATTTCGTTCTTCTAGGTTAAACCGTTCGTTTGCAGTAACCGTTTTCATTTTTAGGTTTCACTCTGTTTTCTCCTATAGGGATACATGTATTTGGAACTCTAAATCAAACACGGTTTGTGCTAGCTCTTTGAAACTTGACACAATAAAGCAGTTTCAAGTTCTATCTCTATGCTTTGTTTGCTGTTGATGTAGCCCTAAGCAGCGACTGGCGAAAATCACTTTTATGGAAAGGGGTTGCCAAGCTTCCAAAAAACTACGAGTTGCCTGAAATCTCAGCAAACATTTTTTCACCCAATCTTGATGATTCTCTCAGGTAATGATCAGTACACCAAAACCACTTGGCTCACCAAATTTCGTTCTTCTAGGTTAAACCATTCGTGTGCAGAAACCGTTTTCATTTTTAGGTTTCACTCTGTTTTCTCCTATATGGATACATGTATTTTGAACTCTAAATCAAACACGGTTTGTGCTAGCTCTTTGAAACTTGACACAATAAAGCAGTTTCAAGTTCTATCTCTATGCTTTGTTTGCTGTTGATGTAGCCCTAAGCAGAGACTGGCGAAAATCACTTTCATGGAAAGGGGTTGCCAAGCTTCCAAAAAACTTCGAGTTGCCTGAAATCTCAGCAAACATTTTTTCACCCAATCTTGATGATTCTTTCAGGTAATGATCAGTACACCGAATCCACTTGGCTCACCAAATTTCGTTCTTCTAGGTTAAACCGTTCGTTTGCAGTAACCGTTTTCATTTTTAGGTTTCACTCTGTTTTCTCCTATAGTGATACATGTATTTGGAACTCTAAAAAAAACACGGTTTGTGCTAGCTCTTTGAAACTTGACACAATAAAGCAGTTTCGAGTTCTGTCTCTATGCTTTGTTTGCTGTTGATGTAGCCCTAAGCAGAGACTGGCGAAAATCACTTTCATGGAAAAATGTTGCCAAGCTTCCAAAAAACAAGAATACCCTGAATCTCAGCAAACATTTTTTCACCCAATCTTGATGATTCTTTCAGGTAATGATCAGTACACCAAAACCACTTGGCTCACCAAATTTCGTTCTTCTAGGTTAAACCGTTCGTTTGCAGTAACCGTTTTCATTTTTAGGTTTCACTCTGTTTTCTCCTATAGGGATACATGTATTTGGAACTCTAAATCAAACACGGTTTGTGCTAGCTCTTTGAAACTTGACACAATAAAGCAGTTTCAAGTTCTATCTCTATGCTTTGTTTGCTGTTGATGTAGCCCTAAGCAGCGACTGGCGAAAATCACTTTTATGGAAAGGGGTTGCCAAGCTTCCATAAATCTACGAGTTGCCTGAAATCTCAGCAAACATTTTCTCACCCAATCTTGATGATTCTTTCAGGTAATGATCAGTACACCAAAACCACTTGACTCACCAAATTTCGTTCTTCTAGGTTAAACCGTTCGTTTGCAGTAACCGTTTTCATTTTTAGGTTTCACTCTGTTTTCTCCTATAGGGATACATGTATTTGGAACTCTAAATCAAACACGGTTTGTGCTAGCTCTTTGAAACTTGACACAATAAAGCAGTTTCAAGTTCTAACTCTATGGTTTATTTGCTGTTGATGAAGCCCTAAGCAGCGACTGGCGAAAATCACTTTCATGGAAAGGTGTGCCAAGCTTCCAAAAATCTACGAGTTACCTGAAATCTCAGCAAACACTTTTTCACCCAATCTTGATGATTCTTTCAGGTAATGATCAGTACACCCAAACCACTTGGCTCACCAAATTTCGTTCTTCTAGGTTAAACCGTTCGTTTGCAGTAACCGTTTTCATTTTTAGGTTTCACTCTGTTTTCTCCTATAGGGATACATGTATTTGGAACTCTAAATCAAACACGGTTTTGTGCTAGCTCTTTGAAACTTGACACAATAAAGCAGTTTCCAGTTCTATCTCTATGCTTTTTTTGCTGTTGATGTAGCCCTAAGCAGAGACTGGCGAAAATCAATTTCATGGAAAGGGGTTGCCAAGCTTCCAAAAACTACGAGTTGCCTGAAATCTCAGCAAACATTTTTTCACCCAAATCTTGATGATTCTTTCAGGTAATGATCAGTACACCAAAACCACTTGGCTCACCAAATTTCGTTCTTCTAGGTTAAACCATTCGTGTGCAGAAACCGTTTTCATTTTTAGGTTTCACTCTTTTCTCCTATAGGGATACATGTATTTTGAATTCTAAATCAAACACGGTTTGTGCTAGCTCTTTGAAACTTGACACAATAAAGCAGTTTCGAGTTCTATCTCTATGCTTTGTTTGCTGTTGATGTAGCCCTAAGCAGAGACTGGCGAAAATCACTTTCATGGAAAGGGGTTGCCAAGCTTCCAAAAAACTTCGAGTTGCCTGAAATCTCACCAAACATTTTTTCACCCAATCTTGATGATTCTCTCAGGTAATGATCAGTACACCGAATCCACTTGGCTCACCAAATTTCGTTCTTCTAGGTTAAACCGTTCGTTTGCAGTAACCATTTTCATTTTTAGGTTTCACTCTGTTTTCTCCTATAGGGATACATGTATTTGGAACTCTAAATCAAACACGTTTGTGCTAGCTCTTTGAAACTTGACACAAAAAAGCAGTTTCAAAGTTCTATCTCTATGCTTTGTTTGCTGTTGATGTAGCCCTAAGCAGAGACTGGCGAAAATTCACTTTCATGGAAAGGGGTTGCCAAGCTTCCAAAAAACTACGAGTTGCCTGAAATCTCAGCAAACATTTTTTCACCCAATCTTGATGATCCTTTCAGGTAATTATCAGTACACATAAACCACTTGGCTCACCAAATTTAGTTCTTCTAGGTTAAACCGTTCGTTTTCAGTAACTGTTTTCATTTTTAAGTTTCCCTCTGTTTTCTCCTAAAGGGATTCATGTATTTGGAACTCTAAATCAAACACGGTTTGTGCTAGCTCTTTGAAACTTGACACAATAAAGCAGTTTCCAGTTCTATCTCTATGCTTTGTTTGCTGTTGATGTAGCCCTAAGCAGAGACTGGCGAAAATCACTTTCATGGAAAGGGGTTGCCAAGCTTCCAAAAATCTACCAGTTGCCTGAAATCTCAGCAAAATATTTTCTCACCCAATCTTGATGATTCTTTAAGGTAATGATCAGTACACCAAAACCACTTGACTCACCAAATTTCGTTCTTCTAGGTTAAACCGTTCGTTTGCAGTAACCGTTTTCATTTTTAGGTTTCACTCTGTTTTCTCCTATAGGGATACATGTATTTGGAACTCTAAATCAAACACGGTTTGTGCTAGCTCTTTGAAACTTGACACAATAAAGCAGTTTCAAGTTCTATATCTATGCTTTGTTTGCTGTTGATGTAGCCCTCAGCAGAGACTGGCGAAAATCACTTTAATGGAAAGGGGTTGCCAAGCTTCCAAAAAACTACGAGTTGCCTGAAATCTCAGCAAACATTTTTTAACCCAATCTTGATGATTCTTTCAGGTAATGATCAGTACACCAAAACCACTTGGCTCACCAAATTTCGTTCTTCTAGGTTAAACCGTTCGTTTGCAGTAACCGTTTTCATTTTAGGTTTCACTCTGTTTTCTCCTATAGGGATACATGTATTTGGAACTCTAAATCAACACGGTTTGTGCTAGCTCTTTGAAACTTGACACAATAAAGCAGTTTCAAGTTCTAACTCTATGCTTTGTTTGCTGTTGATGTAGCCCTAAGCAGAGACTGGCGAAAATCACTTTCATGGAAAGGGGTTGCCAAGCTTCAAAAAAACTACGAGTTGCCTGAAATCTCAGCAAACATTTTTCACCAAATCTTGATGATTCTTTCAGGAAATGATCAGTACACCGAATCCACTTGGCTCACCAAATTTCGTTCTTCTAGGTTAAACCGTTCGTTTGCAGTAACCGTTTTCATTTTTATGTTTCACTCTGTTTTTCTCCTATAGGGATACATATATTGGAACTCTAATCAAACACAGTTTGTGCTAGCTCTTTGAAACTTGACACAATAAAGCAGTTTCAAGTTCTATCTCTATGCTTCGTTTGCTGTTGATGTAGCCCTAAGCAGAGACTGGCGAAAATCACTTTCATGGAAAGGGGTTGCCAAGCTTCCAAAAAACTACGAGTTGCCTGAAATCTCAGCAAACATTTTTTCACCCAATCTTGATGATTCTTTCAGTTAATGATGAGTACACCAAAACCACTTGGCTCACCAAATTTCGTTCTTCTAGGTTAAACCGTTCGTTTGCAGTAACCGTTTCATTTTTAGGTTTCACTCTGTTTTCTCCTATAGGGATACATGTATTTGGAACTCTAAATCAAACACGGTTTGTGCTAGCTCTTTCAAACTTGACACAATAAAGCAGTTTAAATTCTATCTCTATGGTTTGTGTGCTGTTGATGTAGCCCTAAGCAGAGACTGGCGAAAATCACTTTCATGGAAAAGGGGTTGCCACACTACCAAAAAACTACGAGTTGCCTGAAATCTCAGCAAACATTTTTTCACCCAATCTTGATGATTCTTTCAGGTAATGATCAGTACACCAAAACCACTTGGCTCACCAAATTTCGTTCTTCTAGGTTAAACCGTTCGTTTGCAGTAACCGTTTTCATTTTTAGGTTTCACTCTGTTTTCTCCTATAGGGATACATGTATTTGGAACTCTAAATCAAACACGGTTTGTGCTAGCTCTTTGAAACTTGACACAATAAAGCAGTTTCAAGTTCTAACTCTATGCTTTGTTTGCTGTTGATGTAGCCCTAAGCAGAGACTGGCGAAAATCACTTTCATGGAAAGGGGTTGCAAAGCTTCAAAAAAACTACGAGTTGCCTGAAATCTCAGCAAACATTTTTCACCAAATCTTGATGATTCTTTCAGGAAATGATCAGTACACCGAATCCACTTGGCTCACCAAATTTCGTTCTTCTAGGTTAAACCGTTCGTTTGCAGTAACCGTTTTCATTTTTATGTTTCACTCTGTTTTCTCCTATAGGGATACATATATTTGGAACTCTAAATCAAACACAGTTTGTGCTAGCTCTTTGAAACTTGACACAATAAAGCAGTTTCAAGTTCTATCTCTATGCTTCGTTTGCTGTTGATGTAGCCCTAAGCAGAGACTGGCGAAAATCACTTTCATGGAAAGGGGTTGCCAAGCTTCCAAAAAACTACGAGTTGCCTGAAATCTCAGCAAACATTTTTTCACCCAATCTTGATGATTCTTTCAGTTAATGATGAGTACACCAAAACCACTTGGCTCACCAAATTTCGTTCTTCTAGGTTAAACCGTTCGTTTGCAGTAACCGTTTTCATTTTTAGGTTTCACTCTGTTTTCTCCTATAGGGATACATGTATTTGGAACTCTAAATCAAACACGGTTTGTGCTAGCTCTTTCAAACTTGACACAATAAAGCAGTTTAAATTCTATCTCTATGGTTTGTGTGCTGTTGATGTAGCCCTAAGCAGAGACTGGCGAAAATCACTTTCATGGAAAGGGGTTGCCACACTACCAAAAAACTACGAGTTGCCTGAAATCTCAGCAAACATTTTTTCACCCAATCTTGATGATTCTTTCAGGTAATGATCAGTACACCAAAACCACTTGGCTCACCAAATTTCGTTCTTCTAGGTTAAACCGTTCGTTTGCAGAAACCGTTTTCATTTTTAGGTTTCACTCTGTTTTCTCCTATAGGGATACATGTATTTGGAACTCTAAATTAAACACGGTTTGTGCTAGCTCTTTGAAACTTGACACAATAAAGCAGTTTCAAGTTCTATCTCTATGCTTTGTTTGCTGTTGATGTAGCCCAAAGCAGAGACTGGCGAAAATCACTTTCATGGAAAGGTTTTGCCAAGCTTCCAAAAAAGTACGAGTTGCCTGAAATCTCAGCAAACATTTTTTCTCCCAATCTTGATGATTCTTTCAGATAATGATCAGTACACCAAAACCACTTGGCTCACCAAATTTCGTTCTTCTAGGTTAAACCGTTCGTTTGCAGTAACGGTTTTCATTTTTAGGTTTCACTCTGTTTTCTCCTATAGGGATACATGTATTTGGAACTCTAAATCAAACACGGTTTTTGCTAGCTCTTTGAAACTTGACACAAGAAAGCAGTTTCAAGTTCTATCTCTATGCTTTGTTTGCTGTTGATGTAGCCCTAAGCAGAGACTGGGGAAAATCACTTTCATGGAAAGGGGTTGCCACGATTCCAAAAACTACGAGTTGCCTGAAATCTCAGCAAACATTTTTTCACCCAATCTTGATGATTCTTTCAGGTAATGATCAGTACACCAAAACCACTTTTCTCACCAAATTTCGTTCTTCTAGGTTAAACCGTTCGTTTGCAGTAACCGTTTTCATTTTTAGGTTTCACTCTGTTTCTCCTATAGGGATACATGTATTTGGAACTCTAAATAAAACACGGTTTGTGCTAGCTCTTTCAAACTTGACACAATAAAGCAGTTTCAAGTTCTATCTCTATGGTTTGTTTGCTGTTGATGTAGCCCTAAGCAGAGACTGGCGAAAATCACTTTCATGGAAAGGGGTTGCAAAGCTTCCAAAAAACTACGAGTTGCCTGAAATCTCAGCAAACATTTTTTCACCCAATCTTGATGATTCTTTCAGGTAATGATCAGTACACCAAAACCACTTGGCTCACCAAATTTCGTTCTTCTAGGTTAAACCGTTCGTTTGCAGTAACCGTTTTCATTTTCAGGTTTCACTCTTTTTTCTCCTATAGAAATACATGTATTTGGAACTCTAAATCAAACACGGTTTGTGCTAGCTTTTTGAAACTTGACACAATAAAGCAGTTTAAAGTTCTATCTTTATGGTTTGTTTGCTGTTGATGTAGCCCTAAGCAGAGACTGGCGAAAATCACTTTCATGGAAAGGGGTTACCAAGCTTCTAAAAAACTACGAGTTGCCTGAAATCTCAGCAAACATTTTTTCACCCAATCTTGATGATTCTTTCAGGTAATGATCAGTACACCAAAACCACTTGGCTCACCAAATTTCGTTCTTCTAGGTTAAACCGTTCGTTTGCAGTAACCGTTTTCATTTTTAGGTTTCACTCTGTTTTCTCCTATAGGGATACATGTATTTGGAACTCTAAATCAAACACGGTTTGTGCTAGCTCTTTTAAACTGGACACAATAAAGCTGTTTCAAGTTCTATTTTTATGGTTTGTTTGCTGTTGATGTAGCCCTAAGCAGAGACTGGCGAAAATCACTTTCATGGAAAGGGGTTGCCAAGCTTCCAAAAACTACGAGTTGCCTGAAATCTCAGCAAACATTTTTTCACCCAATCTTGATGATTCTTTCAGGTAATGATCAGTACACCAAAACCACTTGGCTCACCAAATTTTGTTCTTCTAGGTTAAACCGTTCGTTTGCAGTAACCGTTTTCATTTTTAGGTTTCACTCTGTTTTCTCCTATAGGGATACATGTATTTGGAACTCTAAATCAATCACGGTTTGTGCTAGCTCTTTGAAACTTGACACAATAAATCAGTTTCAAGTTCTCTCTCTATGCTTTGTTTGCTGTTGATGTAGCCCTAAGCAGAGACTGGCGAAAATCACTTTCATGGAAAGGTGTGCCAAGCTTCCAAAAATCTACGAGTTGCCTGAAATCTCAGCAAACATTTTTTCACCCAATCTTGATGATTCTTTCAGGTAATGATCAGTACACCAAAACCACTTGGCTCACCAAATTTTGATCTTCTAGGTTAAACCGTTCGTTTGCAGTAACCGTTTTCATTTTTAGGTTTCACTCTGTTTTCTTCTATAGGGATACATGTATTTGGAACTCTAAATCAAACACTGTTTGTGCTAGCTCTTTGAAACTTCACACAATAAAGCAGTTTCAAGTTCTATCTCTATGCTTTGTTTGCTGTTGATGCAGCCCTAAGCAGAGACTGGCGAAAATCACTTTCATGGAAAGGGGTTGCCAAGCTTCCAAAAAACTACGAGTTTCCTGAAATCTCAGCAAACATTTTTTCACCCAATCTTGATGATTCTTTCAGGTAATGATCAGTACACCAAAAACACTTGGCTCACCAAATTTCGTTCTTCTAGGTTAAACCGTTCGTTTTGCAGTAACCGTTTTCATTTTTAGGTTTCACTCTGTTTTCTCCTATAGGGATACATGTATTTGGAACTCTAAATAAAACACGGTTTGTGCTAGCTCTTTCAAACTTGACACAATAAAGCAGTTTCAAGTTCTATCTCTATGGTTTGTTTGCTGTTGATGTAGCCCTAAGCAGAGACTGGCGAAAATCACTTTCATGGAAAGGGGTTGCAAAGCTTCCAAAAAACTACGAGTTGCCTGAAATCTCAGCAAACATTTTTTCACCCAATCTTGATGATTCTTTCAGGTAATGATCAGTACACCAAAACCACTTGGCTCACCAAATTTCGTTCTTCTAGGTTAAACCGTTCGTTTGCAGTAACCGTTTTCATTTTCAGGTTTCACTCTTTTTTCTCCTATAGAAATACATGTATTTGGAACTCTAAATCAAACACGGTTTGTGCTAGCTTTTTGAAACTTGACACAATAAAGCAGTTTCAAGTTCTATCTCTATGGTTTGTTTGCTGTTGATGTAGCCCTAAGCAGAGACTGGCGAAAATCACTTTCATGGAAAGGGGTTGCAAAGCTTCCAAAAAACTACGAGTTGCCTGAAATCTCAGCAAACATTTTTTCACCCAATCTTGATGATTCTTTCAGGTAATGATCAGTACACCAAAACCACTTGGCTCACCAAATTTCGTTCTTCTAGGTTAAACCGTTCGTTTGCAGTAACCGTTTTCATTTTCAGGTTTCACTCTTTTTTCTCCTATAGAAATACATGTATTTGGAACTCTAAATCAAACACGGTTTGTGCTAGCTTTTTGAAACTTGACACAATAAAGCAGTTTAAAGTTCTATCTTTATGGTTTGTTTGCTGTTGATGTAGCCCTAAGCAGAGACTGGCGAAAATCACTTTCATGGAAAGGGGTTACCAAGCTTCTAAAAAACTACGAGTTGCCTGAAATCTCAGCAAACATTTTTTCACCCAATCTTGATGATTCTTTCAGGTAATGATCAGTACACCAAAACCACTTGGCTCACCAAATTTCGTTCTTCTAGGTTAAACCGTTCGTTTGCAGTAACCGTTTTCATTTTTAGGTTTCACTCTGTTTTCTCCTATAGGGATACATGTATTTGGAACTCTAAATCAAACACGGTTTGTGCTAGCTCTTTTAAACTGGACACAATAAAGCTGTTTCAAGTTCTATTTTTATGGTTTGTTTGCTGTTGATGTAGCCCTAAGCAGAGACTGGCGAAAATCACTTTCATGGAAAGGGGTTGCCAAGCTTCCAAAAAACTACGAGTTGCCTGAAATCTCAGCAAACATTTTTTCACCCAATCTTGATGATTCTTTCAGGTAATGATCAGTACACCAAAACCACTTGGCTCACCAAATTTTGTTCTTCTAGGTTAAACCGTTCGTTTGCAGTAACCGTTTTCATTTTTAGGTTTCACTCTGTTTTCTCCTATAGGGATACATGTATTTGGAACTCTAAATCAATCACGGTTTGTGCTAGCTCTTTGAAACTTGACACAATAAATCAGTTTCAAGTTCTCTCTCTATGCTTTGTTTGCTGTTGATGTAGCCCTAAGCAGAGACTGGCGAAAATCACTTTCATGGAAAGGTGTGCCAAGCTTCCAAAAATCTACGAGTTGCCTGAAATCTCAGCAAACATTTTTTCACCCAATCTTGATGATTCTTTCAGGTAATGATCAGTACACCAAAACCACTTGGCTCACCAAATTTTGATCTTCTAGGTTAAACCGTTCGTTTGCAGTAACCGTTTTCATTTTTAGGTTTCACTCTGTTTTCTTCTATAGGGATACATGTATTTGGAACTCTAAATCAAACACTGTTTGTGCTAGCTCTTTGAAACTTCACACAATAAAGCAGTTTCAAGTTCTATCTCTATGCTTTGTTTGCTGTTGATGCAGCCCTAAGCAGAGACTGGCGAAAATCACTTTCATGGAAAGGGGTTGCCAAGCTTCCAAAAAACTACGAGTTTCCTGAAATCTCAGCAAACATTTTTTCACCCAATCTTGATGATTCTTTCAGGTAATGATCAGTACACCAAAAACACTTGGCTCACCAAATTTCGTTCTTCTAGGTTAAACCGTTCGTTTGCAGTAACCGTTTTCATTTTTAGGTTTCACTCTGTTTTCTCCTATAGGGATACATGTATTTGGAACTCTAAATAAAACACGGTTTGTGCTAGCTCTTTCAAACTTGACACAATAAAGCAGTTTCAAGTTCTATCTCTATGGTTTGTTTGCTGTTGATGTAGCCCTAAGCAGAGACTGGCGAAAATCACTTTCATGGAAAGGGGTTGCAAAGCTTCCAAAAAACTACGAGTTGCCTGAAATCTCAGCAAACATTTTTTCACCCAATCTTGATGATTCTTTCAGGTAATGATCAGTACACCAAAACCACTTGGCTCACCAAATTTCGTTCTTCTAGGTTAAACCGTTCGTTTGCAGTAACCGTTTTCATTTTCAGGTTTCACTCTTTTTTCTCCTATAGAAATACATGTATTTGGAACTCTAAATCAAACACGGTTTGTGCTAGCTTTTTGAAACTTGACACAATAAAGCAGTTTCAAGTTCTATCTCTATGGTTTGTTTGCTGTTTATGTAGCCCTAAGCAGAGACTGGCGAAAATCACTTTCATGGAAAGGGGTTGCAAAGCTTCCAAAAAACTACGAGTTGCCTGAAATCTCAGCAAACATTTTTTCACCCAATCTTGATGATTCTTTCAGGTAATGATCAGTACACCAAAACCACTTGGCTCACCAAATTTCGTTCTTCTAGGTTAAACCGTTCGTTTGCAGTAACCGTTTTCATTTTCAGGTTTCACTCTTTTTTCTCCTATAGAAATACATGTATTTGGAACTCTAAATCAAACACGGTTTGTGCTAGCTTTTTGAAACTTGACACAATAAAGCAGTTTAAAGTTCTATCTTTATGGTTTGTTTGCTGTTGATGTAGCCCTAAGCAGAGACTGGCGAAAATCACTTTCATGGAAAGGGGTTACCAAGCTTCTAAAAAACTACGAGTTGCCTGAAATCTCAGCAAACATTTTTTCACCCAATCTTGATGATTCTTTCAGGTAATGATCAGTACACCAAAACCACTTGGCTCACCAAATTTCGTTCTTCTAGGTTAAACCGTTCGTTTGCAGTAACCGTTTTCATTTTTAGGTTTCACTCTGTTTTCTCCTATAGGGATACATGTATTTGGAACTCTAAATCAAACACGGTTTGTGCTAGCTCTTTTAAACTGGACACAATAAAGCTGTTTCAAGTTCTATTTTTTATGGTTTGTTTGCTGTTGATGTAGCCCTAAGCAGAGACTGGCGAAAATCACTTTCATGGAAAGGGGTTGCCAAGCTTCCAAAAAACTACGAGTTGCCTGAAATCTCAGCAAACATTTTTTCACCCAATCTTGATGATTCTTTCAGGTAATGATCAGTACACCAAAACCACTTGGCTCACCAAATTTTGTTCTTCTAGGTTAAACCGTTCGTTTGCAGTAACCGTTTTCATTTTTAGGTTTCACTCTGTTTTCTCCTATAGGGATACATGTATTTGGAACTCTAAATCAATCACGGTTTGTGCTAGCTCTTTGAAACTTGACACAATAAATCAGTTTCAAGTTCTCTCTCTATGCTTTGTTTGCTGTTGATGTAGCCCTAAGCAGAGACTGGCGAAAATCACTTTCATGGAAAGGTGTGCCAAGCTTCCAAAAATCTACGAGTTGCCTGAAATCTCAGCAAACATTTTTTCACCCAATCTTGATGATTCTTTCAGGTAATGATCAGTACACCAAAACCACTTGGCTCACCAAATTTTGATCTTCTAGGTTAAACCGTTCGTTTGCAGTAACCGTTTTCATTTTTAGGTTTCACTCTGTTTTCTTCTATAGGGATACATGTATTTGGAACTCTAAATCAAACACTGTTTGTGCTAGCTCTTTGAAACTTCACACAATAAAGCAGTTTCAAGTTCTATCTCTATGCTTTGTTTGCTGTTGATGCAGCCCTAAGCAGAGACTGGCGAAAATCACTTTCATGGAAAGGGGTTGCCAAGCTTCCAAAAAACTACGAGTTTCCTGAAATCTCAGCAAACATTTTTTCACCCAATCTTGATGATTCTTTCAGGTAATGATCAGTACACCAAAAACACTTGGCTCACCAAATTTTGTTTTTCTAGTTTAAACTGTTCGTTTGCAGTAATGGTTTTCATTTTTAGGTTTCACTCTGTTTTCTCCTATAGGGATACATGTATTTGGAACTCTAAATCAAACACGGTTTGTGCTAGCTCTTTGAAACTTGACACAATAAAGCAGTTTCAAGTTCTATCTCTATGGTTTGTTTGCTGTTGATGTAGCCCTCAGCAGAGACTGGCGAAAATCACTTTCATGGAAAGGGGTTGCCACGGTTCCAAAAACTACGAGTTGCCTGAAATCTCAGCAAACATTTTTTAACCCAATCTGGATGATTCTTTCAGGTAATGATCAGTACACCAAAACCACTTGGCTCACAAAATTTCGTTCTTCTAGGTTAAACCGTTCGTTTGCAGTAACCGTTTTCATTTTTAGGTTTTACTCTGTTTTCTCCTATGGGGATACATGTATTTGGAACTCTAAATCAAACACGGTTTGTGCTAGCTCTTTGAAACTTGACACAATAAAGCAGTTTCAAGTTCTATCTCTATGGTTTGTTTGCTGTTGATGTAGCCCTAAGCAGAGACTGGCGAAAATCACTTTCATGGAAAGGGGTTGCCAAGCTTCCAAAAAACTACGAGTTGCCTGAAATCTCAGCAAACATTTTTCACCCAATCTTGATGATTCTTTCAGGTAATGATCAGTACACCAAAACCACTTGGCTCACCAAATTTCGTTCGTCTAGGTTAAACCGTTCGTTTGCAGAAACCGTTTTAATTTTTAGGTTTCACTCTGTTTTCTCCTATAGGGATACATGTATTTGGAACTCTAAATCAAACACGGTTTGTGCTAGCTCTTTGAAACTTGACACAATAAAGCACTTTCCAGTTCTATCTCTATGCTTTGTTTGCTGTTGATGTAGCCCTAAGCAGAGATTGGCGAAAATCACTTTCATGGAAAGGGGTTGCAAAGCTTCCAAAAAACTACGAGTTGCCTGAAATCTCAGCAAACATTTTTTCACCCAATCTTGATGATTCTTTCAGGTAATGATCAGTACACCAAAACCACTTGGCTCACCAAATTTCGTTCTTCTAGGTTAAACCGTTCGTTTGCAGTAACCGTTTTCATTTTCAGGTTTTCACTCTTTTTTCTCCTATAGAAATACATGTATTTGGAACTCTAAATCAAACACGGTTTGTGCTAGCTTTTTGAAACTTGACACAATAAAGCAGTTTAAAGTTCTATCTTTATGGTTTGTTTGCTGTTGATGTAGCCCTAAGCAGAGACTGGCGATAATCACTTTCATGGAAAGGGGTTTCCAAGCTTCTAAAAAACTACGAGTTGCCTGAAATCTCAGCAAACATTTTTTCACCCAATCTTGATGATTCTTTCAGGTAATGATCAGTACACCAAAACCACTTGGCTCACCAAATTTCGTTCTTCTAGGTTAAACCGTTCGTTTGCAGTAACCGTTTTCATTTT